>NW_009276940.1:2117137-2136182 GCF_000150675.1 Verticillium dahliae VdLs.17
GCAGAAGACGGCGAGGAGAGGTAGTCGATGCACGGTCGCAGTAGTCGTGAAGGGCTCACCAAGTTGTGGTGGTGGTGGTGGTGGTGGTGGTGGTGGGGGTAACATTGTCAATGTCAACGAGGTAAACTTGATGAGGGGCAACAGCGAGGGGCAGCAGCGATGGGCAGCAGCGAGAGGACAAGTATGACAGGGATCTGTTAGATGCTTGGAGCTGCTGTTACGGAAGGAAACCCCTGTCTTCTTTGTCTCCTGCCCTTCGAAACAGGTCTTGGTACCTGCCAACTCTACTGACAAAGAGGGGTTTCGAGCGTTATGAGGCTGAACGCTGCTGCTGTTGTTGCTGTTGGGTTTTCTCGATCCCGTAGGTGCTGCTCACATGCAATCCCCGGCGCTTGTTCATCCTGTGTTGGACAACCATGGAGCATCAATTCATTGATCTTCATAGTACTGGGCAGCTCGGTCCAATACACACTGGACCTATACTTGGCTGACGCAGACTTATCGTGCCCTTTTCGGGGCTACTCAAACAACACTGAAGGTAGCAAGGAAGAAGCTCAGCAGCAATGCCATGCTCGGCATGCTCTTGGGGGACGCTACCATGACAGGTTTCTGGTAGCAGTCCCATATCCCAAGGCGCCAAGCTTGGTGGGCGATTGCAGTGCTGTCAGGGAGAGGGTCATGGGGGGGGCAGGACGCTCAGAGGGTGAAAGTAATTATGTTGCACCTAGCCGGCTGTAGGTGCTGTACCTGGATGCACCTGCCTGCCTGGATGCTACATCGGAGGAGGTGGCGGATCCGCGCACAAACGCCACCTCCCCCCTTAGCTAAGGTAAGCGTTGGAAGGCGGGACTGTGGCTTGCTCGTGCCTATTTTTGGCCGTGATCTACCTCGCTAACGTTGGAGGGGCCTGCGACTGCCTCGACCTACGGCAGGGATCCATCCATCCATCCACTTATTTTCCCTCGCTGGTGACGATGTAAAGCAGTACCAGCAGTACCAGCATCACCAGCAGCTCCCGTGGTCCCCTTGACCATCTTCAGACCGACTATCCACCAAGCTGATTGTTTCCGTTTTAGTCGATCCAAACGCTTATCTATTGACTGTGTACAATTTTTTTCTTTCCTCACACCAAAAAGAAATCAGCATGAGCACGATGTCACGGCGCACCTGGAAATGGTGTCATTCAGATGTGGCGCCATTCTCGCTGTTCTGAGCCCTTGCTCTGGCTCGCCATGATCATCAAAAAAATCACGAATCTGCAAACTCCCTATGGTTCCTCATCTAAATGCCAGACGTCATGGGTCGTGGAGGACAAACTTGGATTCCTTCCTTCTCGCCTCGGCCCAAGCCTCAGCCATATCGTTCACGCGACCATCTCCTCAAGTGGCTCTACCTCGAATAGCTTGATCGGGACCGAACGCAGGTCTCGTCACCGACATGAATCTTTGTCTGCACGCTAGTCCGCCGATACACATGATAGTTGCGCTTCTATTTCGGGGCTCCTCTTGATAAAATCCTTCCACAGATTACTCCAGAAGCAATCTGATCCTTCGCCTCCTGCTTCGGGAGCCCATCTTCTTCACTCGCGACGCCGAAGCAGTGGCAGCATCCGTGGCAACATGGCTGGACTGGGAATTGGCTTCCCTTTTGGGAGCCAATTGTCGACGTCTTGGCATCCGTCTGTCGCGAGTAAGTTCACATGCCGCCGGTCGTCCCGACGGTTCAGATGGCGCGCCTGCCGGAACTACACAGACCCCTTGGTTTGCCGGACCCCCTCGATGCCATCCCTCTCCCAGAACTTGTCCTGGGCATGCCTACCCCTGAGGCATCCCCCCACATCGAATGGGTCGATGACTGTCAGCAGCCACACCCTGTCGTCTTTCCATCCTGGACCCTCGACCTCGGTGACGCCGTCCCGTGCCAGATACACGTTGCACTTGGCCGGCAGGTACCTCCTCGGATGCCTCCAGTTCCACATGAACGTGTTCCCCAGCATCAGGGACGCCTCGAAGACGTAGAAGAACCACTCGTACCGAATGACGGCCGGCACGTCCGCCGGATCCAGCCCTTCCCACTGGATCCCCTCGAATCCAAAGTGTTCGACGAGCCGGAACACAGTCCGCGCCGTGATGAGCCCGACGCTGACGTACAGCGTCCGCAGCGGACTCTTGATCTGCCGCGCGCCGCCGAGGCCCGCGGCAACGCACCGGCGGTGAAACACGACGGCCAGGGTGAGGAAGAGGCCGGCCACGACGAGCTGCAGCACGAGCGACGTCTTCATGAGTGCGTGGCCCGTCGCCTGCGAGGCGCCGGGGAGGTCAACATTGGCCGTGTAGCTCGCGCCCCAGCCGTTGAGCATCTCTATGAGCCCCGAGAGGAACGCAAACGTCGAGAGCACGCGGCCTGGGTGGAGCGGGGAGTGGTACGGCACGTAATACAAGATGCGCCCGAGGATGTGGTAGTTTGCTAGTTCGAGGAGGGGCCTGCCCAATCAGTATCGCTCACAAGGAGAAAGAGCGAAAGAGTTCAACATGATTTTTTTGACGTACGGGCTGGCGTAGACGAGACATATGCTCGCGATAAAAGGGGCAAGGTTGTCATAGTGCCAGGCTCCGTAGATGCGCAGAGCGAAGCCGGCGACGAAGAGGAGGTTGCAGAAGACGAAGAGGCCCGTCACCTTGAAGAACTTGTAGTGACTGGCAGGTCAGATGAGAAGATACTCGTTCCGGCGGCGCAGTAACTTACTAGCATTGCCACAAATGCAGCATGCATGAAGTTGCAAAGGCAATCGTGAAGAAAATGGCGGCCCCCTTGTTGGGGGCGAAGAAGTAGTAGCTCCCCTCGACTGGCTGTGTCAGTTCTGCAAGGCGTGGGTTTGACTTTATCTCATGACGACACGTACCGTAGCGGCCGTCACTCATTGTCGCAATATGGTTGGGATCAGATGCTGGTAGTCGTGTTGGCCAACGTATTTCGATCTATAGAGGCCTCGTACGAAACCATGTGGTGATGCGTAGGTTGTATAGCAGATCATCGAATAAACAACTCAATTAGAATACAGTCCCCATCCTCATTTTCCCATCTTCATCGTCCTACTTATATCCCAAACCTTTGATCCGTCGCTTTGGTCGTGTCGTGACTTTGAACCTCACCACCCACCTGACCAATCGCATCCCTCGTACAATACGACAGTCTCAGACCAGGCGTGGCAAGCCACCACCAAGTGGGCATCACAGCGAATCCCTAGCCTCGACGCTGCCACACTCGTTTGCCTGTTTGGGAAACTGCAACAACCTGTGCCCTCGTGAGTCCCGCGATCATGGTAAGTGGGCTATCGTGCGCCGAGCAAGGGTGCCGGGGGACTCGTCCAGCGGCACGCCCGACTATCGTGCTCGACACGTCATGCCTCGTGACATGCTCATATCGGAGATCGGCACGACAGATTGGTGACCGTTTGTTTCGCCATACACATCCCCACGAGGCACTTTGGCATATCATCCTTCATTTTTGGGGGCTTTTGATGCGTGCCTGTCATCAAAGGCCGTGTGTGCCTTGCAATCATTGATGTGTCCTCGCACCTGCCCAGTATTAACGTACAGTAAAACTCCCCCTTCTGATATCCTGGTGTGTTGTTCATATGATTCAACTTCGACGCCAGTTCGAAAAGAGAAACTCTCAATCAAAGTTCGAGATCCGGTCGTTGTGTTCGCCCCAAAAATCCAATCCGACATGCCTAACGCCGGCATCCTATGAACACGGGGGGTTCGCCAATAATAAACAAGTGATGTACAAAAAAAGCAGAGATTGTGCCAGCGTCGGAATCTACCAGCAAGCCTCAGTCGACCTCCCAGCCGCGAGCCGTTCGGTCTCGAGCTTCCCGCTGGTCAGCTACGCTCGGGGCCCGTGAGCCCTCTGTCTGGCTCATGTAGAAGTCATCGTCGTCACCCCAGTCGCTGAGTTCGCCGTCCGAGTAGTCCCACTGCACGGGGATCGTCTCCCCGGACTCTCCATAACCAAACATCATGCCACGCCATTCGCCGGCCGCGATCCGTGCCGCCACCCGCAGCATCAGGTTCATAAGATGGCTAGGCGGGCTCAGCAGGATCTCACATGTCTTGGCGACTATCGCCATGGGTACCCGTCGAACGATATCGAGCCGGCTGCGTGTGGGCAGCCGCCTCATTGAAGTTGCCGTCGGGGAGAACAGGTTGGCAGCTGGCGGAAGGGGTGAGAGCGCTCGGCTGACCGAAATGCTGCTTGCCGTCGCCCGGTGGCGAATACTGGGTCTACGGCGTGCCACTGCGGTCGACTTTGCTTCGCTATCCGCGGATGAGTCCTTGCCAGCCTGCTCAGCCATCTCGGATGTCATGTCTGGGGCAGTCGCTGCGCTCTCTTGAGAGCTCTCGTTGGTCCCAAAAGACGCTGCATCCCATGTTCTCTTGGTGTCTGGCGTCACAGTCAAGTCCGAGATATCGCGATACTGAGACATCCTCATGGGCATTAAGATGTTGTCGTGCGGGTACGGAAACGTTGAGGGTGTCTTCGGCTGCGATCCGGGAGAGGAGAGGGGAGATTGCCATGATTGTACGCTATGGAAAGAGTCAGACGACCCAGCTGGTGAGATCTGACCCTTTGCGTCCTCGGGCAGCCGAGTAGGAGATTGCTTCGAAGCGGCAGACTTGGAAGGGGGCGATGTGATGAGCGTGAGTTGTGGTGGAACGGCAAGAGAGCGACCTGCGCGGAACCCGCGCAACTTCTTCCGCCGAGCACCTACGACACCACTCCCCTCCAGCACCTCTGCACTAGTTGGCTCCGTCCCGACTGTCTCTGTTCCGCTTTCTCCACTGGCCGTAGATTTAATGTCGTCATCAGCGGCTGTTGGGAGTTGAACATCTTCCTCGACAACGCTGGGCTCGACGTCTGCGTTTTTTGGGGCTTCTGCCGCCGCCTTCTGCTCGTATGCACGAAGGAAGTCGTGAATGTCAGGTCGAGCGGTTGTATTTGTCTGCCGCGGCGTCAACTCGACGGCCGTTTCAGGTGTTGACAATTCGGGAGGAACACTGAACGTCTCTTCTCTCCGAATAGCTGTCAGCGGCGGCAGCTCTTCACATACTTCCTCCGCTCCTTGCACAGGCAATAGAGTCGGTGGGTTATTGCTCTGTGGTGTAGAGATGTCGCGAACCTCGCTCAAGGGTTGAGCCTGCATTGGTGCGGGGGGAACGCCTGTTTCCGGCGGAATCTCCTGGTTCAGCTCGGCCTCCGTTGCTTCTGTCCTGACTCGGGCACCATCGTTCACGTCGTTTGTTGTTGCTAAAATGACTACGTCCGGCTCGCATGCAGGCGTTCCAGGTAGGATCTCGAGAGTGTTGTGGTCCGATTCAGGTTGTTCAACAACAGATATTTCATCTGTGACGGGTATCACGTCTTTTTCTCTATTCTCCGTCTCATCCGCGGTGTTTCGGCCGCTTGCGTCGTTTGGTTGCTTCGCATCCTGGGTGATATCCTCTGTCTGCGTAGACATGCCATCTTCGGGGACAGAGCTGACAGGGGGTACTCCTCGGGCATCTGGCACTTGGACTTCTGGTGTTTGGGTCTCTGGTGCTTGGGTCTCTGGTGCTTGGGTCTCTGGTGCTTGGGTCTCTGGCGTTTGGGTCTCTGGTGCTTGGGTCTCCGGTGCTTGAACATTCGTGCGCTGCACAACAGTGTCTGAGACAACTTCGCTTCGAGATGTGGAATCTTCGTCCGCTGTGAAAGCGGCTTTCATGCTGGCTTTCAGTTGCCGTGCGGCAGGCGACTCGCTCTTGCGCCTCGTAGTCCTAGCTGGGGGCGTTGTCGTCGCCTCGACGATGGTCATGGCGGTGGGTGTGATGGATCTGCGGACCGGAGTCCAGGGCCGCTTCTTGATGGGCGTTTTCGGCTTCTCAGGGAGCGCTATGGTGAACGATCGCTTGAACGGGCACGCTGTCTTTTCGAACTGTAAGATCTGATCGAAAACGCCTCGTAACGCGTGGGCCAACTCCTTCTCTTCAGGATCCGACACCGGAACCTCTATCCTCCAGTATTGCGGTCGACGGATTTGAAGAACGAACTTGTTGGACACTTCGTCGATGCACCAACATTGGCTCTTCGGTAGAATCGGTTGCAGCGCTGAACCGCAATTCAGAAATGCCACGGAGCCGGGTGCTCGGTAGATCCGAAATGGGCCTGGAAGATAATCAGTATATTGAAAGGGTCATCCCAAAGTCTGACCCGACTGACCGACTGCAATGGTACGCTCAAGCTGCGATGATGATGCCAACGAGCCGGGCTCCTCGTCGGGTGGCGCACGGCCAGGACTCCTCGCCCTGTTTCGCCCCGAGGCTGTAAAGGCGATGATCTTGACATTGGGATGGTTGTAGAGGGTTTCGACAAGACCCGGGGCCGATTGAGACGATGAAGAAGGGCTGCAGACAGAACCCTGGGGTGCTGTCATAACCCGCCGGGGCGCTGGAAAGGTTGATCGCGAGGGATCCATGACAATGTCGGTCATCCACGGGAGCGATTCGCCAAGGGAGGGGCGTACTGATGCTGTTGTCAAAATGCGGTCGTGAACTTGATCATGTCGGTCGTGTGCTTGCAGACATGGCAAATCTGCGGTGTCATGGGATAGACGGAAGTGACACTTTCTGGCGCAGTCGTAGTTCGCTGTCTCCCCCCTCTTGTCTTGTTCGTCCCACCTTTCAGTGTTTCGACGATGGCGTTCCAGGGGTGAGTCTGAGGAATTCAGTGACCACCTAGCTGTCGCTGAGGCGATTAATTGCCACTCTGTTTCCAGCGGGCGTGTCTCACTGACGGGCACAGAGACGGGAAACGTCCAATGGCGCCACGAGAGGTTGATGGATATGGTGAAATTGGAAGATTTCCAATGGGGAAGAGGCACTGGGAGAAGCAAGTCTGGGGCTGGGAGTTGGACCCTCGGGCAAGAGGGAGCTTGGACACGCGACGGGGGGTTCGCGCTTCTGGTGAAGACGGGTGCGGGTCGATGCCTGCCAGGGATGGATGCGTCTCCCTGTTGAGCGCTCTTGCGGAGCATCCCGAGTGGTAGCCGTTCTTCTGTTTATATGCATAAGAGTGTATGCGCATAAAGTCCATAGGTCCCCAAGGATTTAAGGAATTGATCATGGTCTGTCTGCCTTGTTAAAGTCTTCCGAGTCCCAAGAGCGCTTTCCCTTCTTTCAGACTGGCCACGTCAGGTACCTAGGTTTCGTTGTGAGAAACGGCCATTGTGCGAGCTTTGTCCTCCGGCACCTTATTTAAAGCGAAGAATGTCGAAGAGGGTCGCCGGGCAAAGGGTCAATGGACAGACATGTTACAGGGAATGTCGCACTACCTAACCCTGATAAGAGTAGTCCCCATTGATAGCGTTGTGAGATAAGCCCCCCAGCTCCCACGTTTGGCGGCTGACTGGCGGCTGACTGGCGGCTGCTCGTGTGCTGGTGTCGTCATTGCCAGTGGTGGGCTGCCAGGACTTTCCAACTCGGTGTTGCATCTTGGGATCTCCAAGTGCACGCAACCCTAGCTCTTTGCCATAGAAGCTACATTCGCCATCATGGAGCCCGATCAACTGAAAGAGAAGCTGCACGTCGATAAGGAGAAGCTCAAGCAGCAATTCGATGTCTCCCATTTCGGCCTCAATTCCGTCTTGAGGGGTGCCCAGTTGACCTTTGTTGGAGGTGAGCCCATGAAACCGTCCATCACCACATGCTTGGTCGTCGCCGGTTG
This sequence comes from Verticillium dahliae VdLs.17, assembly GCF_000150675.1. NCBI lineage: Eukaryota > Fungi > Ascomycota > Sordariomycetes > Glomerellales > Plectosphaerellaceae > Verticillium > Verticillium dahliae. The sequence goes on from NW_009276940.1 coordinate 2,124,899, forward strand.
CTGACACGCTTCGCGCAACAGCCCACCGAGCGCTTCAGAATCCCGGTATATTTACCTCCGATCACTATAAACAGGCTGCTGCTGCTGTCGTCGCAGGCCTGGCCATCCGCCTCATTGTTTCCATTCCCGTAGGGCTGCTCCGTCGTGTCCGAGGAAGTCTTCTGTAAAAGCTGACGACAAGCCTCCCAGATTATCGGTGTTCGGGTTCTGCTATGGTTTCTTTCTTTCGTAATGAACCTTGAACAGGTGACCTGGGACAATCAGATCGTGGAAGGGCTGGACTTTCTCGAGGAATACGTCCTCCAAGTACCGTTCTTCCTCATGACCCTCATGCGCTACGTCACGCCAACACTCGATAACCTGTAGGTTGAAGTGCGACTTCCTAGTGATTCGATGCTAACTGGACAGGTTCATGGATTCGCTCCAATGGGTCGATCTGACGTACGTTCAGAAACACAAGCACGAGAACCCCGACAATCTACGCGACATGTATTACCCGAACCTCAAAGGCTACAAGGTTAAAGACGGGAGCACCCATAGTACGAGCACGGCCGAAGCGCTATCGATGTTCTTCATGCGATTCGCTCGCAAAGGCGGCATCTCTCTAGCCATCTTCGCCTTATCATATGTGCCTTATGTTGGTCGCTTTGTTCTGCCAGCCGCCAGTTTCTACACGTTCAACAAGGCAGTCGGCATGGGACCAGCATCCATCATCTTCGGGACCGGCATTTTCCTACCGAGACGCTATCTCGTGATTTTCCTGCAGAGCTACTTCTCGTCGCGAACCCTGATGCGCGAGCTGCTTGAGCCGTACTTCTCACGAGTGCACTTCACCAAGGATCAGAAGCGCAAGTGGTTCCACGACCGCGAGGGCTTGCTCTTCGGTTTTGCGTTGGGATTTTATACGCTCATCAGGATACCTCTTGTCGGAGTTCTCGTCTACGGCATTGCCGAGGCCTCGGCGGCCTACCTCGTCACCAAGGTCACCGACCCTCCCCCGCCGTACAGCGAGTCTGCTGGCTTTGCAGCCAGTCAGCAGACTTGGACGAATAAGCACGAATTCCTGAGCTTGGAGTTGTCCAACCTGGATTCCATGCACCATCGGTCCAAGCAAAATAGTGGGCAGGCCCAGAGTGACATACCGATCCCATCTGTAGAGAAAGCCAGCCACTGAGTGCCCCTCTCTTTCATCGGAGAAGATCCGACCGCCGAGTCCGAAGCTGGAGTAGTATTATAGGGGGGTGTTGCAAAGTTCATCTTGGAGTACTGTACATACAGACGGCTTCCAGCGGATTTCGAGAGAAGCACGGAAGGTCGGCTTCTTCATAACCACCATGACCAGAAGCGAACATCAGGTGGCGCTTCTGCTGATTCCAATTACGTTTCGCGGCCGATAGGGAGAGCGTTCGCTCATGCAGAGTGAAGTCACCGCGACGAATCACCGACAGGGGTTGGGGTGTCGCCGGCGGCGAGATCGTGCGGGGTGAATGGGAGCTTCTGATAAGCTCCCATGCTATGCCCACTACAGCTCAGGAGCTCTAGGACAGCTCCGCGCAACCCCCGAAAATCCGTAGACCTAGTGTACATTGGCTCACTGGCCTTAATCGATGCGCGCACGATGTGATGGGAGTCCATAGCTTGCCAAGGGCGGGGTAATCATAGACGCCTACTTATACCAGGGAAAGCCAGCGTGATGATTTCATGTATGACCTCTCGAGCTTCATCCGGACAGTAATTTACATCGAAGTATATTGTACACAAGACTCAACACATTATCGCCATTTAGTCGTTAGCTTTTGACTTGGGAATACCATGGGCAAGACGGGCATTCGGACTGTGAACAAGGTAAGCTTTGACACGCCTGCTGCCGAACAGCCTGCCCTCCATGTAAGTCATCTGCTGCCCATTTCACCGGCTACACATTAACTTCTGGCTCAGAACAGATGGCATCCCGACAGTGCGTATACCCCAGCACCTATGCTTGGGTAGTTTCGAGGTTGACTAACGATCCAGTTCCCTCTGCCGGCGCCATCAAGGACGGCGAGACGGTCAAGATTGAATGCGTGGACTGGTATGTGCACTAGGTCACTCAACCGTTACATACCTACGCTGACTTTCTCAGGACAGGCGGCCAGATTGGCAACAACGATTCCGCCGACGATGTTCTCAACGTCGACTTGACGAAGGTTCATTACCTCTCAGGTCCCTTTGACGTTGAAGGTGCCAAGCCAGGCGATCTTCTCCTTGTAGAGATTATGGATGTCCAACCCTTCCAAGATCAGCCATGGGGGTTTACTGGCGTCTTTGATCGAAACAACGGCGGCGGTTTCCTCGATGAGATCTATCCATCCGCGTGGGTCCTCGCCTGGTCTGCTGACTCGGAGCGGGTTCACTAACACAGAGCAGCGCAAAAGCCATCTGGGACTTTGAAGGCATATACTGCACGTCTCGTCATATTCCCGGCGTCAAGTTTGCGGGCCTCATCCATCCAGGAATCCTAGGCTGCGCCCCTTCGGCGGAGGTGCTGTCGATGTGGAACAAGCGCGAGGGTGAGCTCATCGCGGCCAACAAGCTCGAGCGCAAAGTCGCATTGCCACCGGAGCCGCAGAGTGCGCACGCTGGAAGTGCGGACGAGGCGACGAGCAAGAAGGTCGGCGAAGAGGGAGCGAGGACGGTGCCGGGGCGGCCTGAGCATGGAGGTAACTGCGAGTATGTCTTTCCGTTCCTGCACAGGTAGAAGCGAACTGACAGACCGCAGTATCAAAAACCTCAGTCGAGGAAGCAAGGTGTACCTCCCCGTTCACGTTGACGGAGCAAAGTTCAGCGTGGGGGACCTCCACTTTTCGCGTATGTTGAGTGTCGCTCCCCTTATCTCTTTCGATACGCCCATCTGACGGTGTGGTTTAGAGGGTGACGGAGAAATCTCCTTCTGTGGTGCCATTGAGATGGCTGGCGTCATCACGATCAACTTCAAGGTCATCCGCGACGGCATGGCGACACTGGGCCTCAAGTCGCCCATTTACATCCCTGGACCTGTCGAGCCGCAGTTCGGCCCAGGACGACACATTTACTTCGAGGGCTTCTCCGTCGACGAGCATGGGAAGCAGCACTACATGGACGTCACCGTCGCCTACCGGCAGACGAGCCTGCGTTCGTGTCTTCGCCTCCTGCCAATGATGAACAAAGAATGCTGACCAGGATAGGTTGCATCGAGTACCTTCGCCGGTTCGGTTACAGTGATTACCAAGCGTACCTTCTCATGTCGTGCGCGCCCATCCAGGGACACGTCGCTGGCATTGTCGACATTCCAAACGCCTGCACGACGATCGGGCTGCCGATGGACATATTCGAGTTCGACATCTCGCCGGCTCTCGGGGCCGTGGAGAAGAGAGACCTCGGGCAGTGCGCTTTCTCCGGCGGCGAGACCCAGGGCAAGGTTGAGGCGGGCGGCAAGAATAGCGAGCACAGTTTTGGTGGTGGTCTGACTTATAAGCAGTAAGGGCGTGCGTTCTATGTACGGTCTCGGGCCGCGAATCAAATTCTAGGCGGAAATTGCATGATACAGATGAGTGTAAATTTACTCTTACCTACCATGTAAAGCAGCGCGTTTCCCAGGCTTTGTGTTTTCGTGTCTACCAAATGGCGAGAGCGAGAATGCGGGTGATGATTTGAAAAAATCAAAGCCACATGGATGGAGGCGGCAGAAATCACGCACCGAATGAATTTGAGGTGAAGCAAGCCAGAAGCAATCTGGGACCGCTTAATTCAAGATGTGTCTTTGCATTGAAGACACGGTATCAAGAATGGCAGACTCGGGAGCACAGTCACAACTCGCAGGTATCATTTATAATTGTATATAATCGCAGTTCTGACAACGACGACAGCGGCCGCTGTTGCACACAGAGTACAGAAAGCTCAAAGATACAATCAGATCGTTTTCGCTTCAGACAGACGTGCGGAATCTAAACTTGTGTATCACGCCATGGATCAACCCTGCACCGCACAAGCTCAATCATCGGGAATGACGGCGAGCGAGGCATGACCCGTGTCGCTCGTGTGTTTCTTCGCCGACGCCTCACCACTACCTAGCCATCCGCATCCGGCCGTTTGACATGTCAGAAGAGCATTGTCTTTGATCTCGGAAAGTGCCACGTGGCCCGTACGTTCAGCGTGCTCTCTCCCGGCGCGTTCGCCGCTGCCAATCCACTGGCAGCCGGGGACGTCGCAGGTGAGTAGGATTTCCGCGGGATCGGTGTAGTAATGCATCGCGTGCAGCTGCGCCACGAGCTGCTGCGTCTTCTCGAGGACAGCAGCGTCGTCTGTGGGCCATACCGTACGATCGAGCTCCGGAGGAAGCGTAGACTCATGGTATGGAGGCTCTGAAGGGCTGAATGCGACGCGGTCGTAGTGAATGCCTGAGTAGACGAGGAGGCAGCGGGTGTCCTTGTTTTCGCCGAAGCGCAACAAGGTCTGCCCTTTGACGTCAAACGTACAAATCTCAACGTCGAACAGCTCGGAGAAGATCCCTAGCTCAATGGCGCCACCCCAGCGGTCACGACCCTGAATGGCACGCGCGTAGGCGGAGGGGGGCGTTGCGAGGATCGCCTCCGAGTACGTGTCCGGGTGAGAGAGGATGTGATCCGCGACCATCTTGCGAAGCTCGGGGGCGGGGATCTGTCGGGGCAGGGCACCCCCAAAAGCTGTGAATAGACAGCTATTGTCGTCAGGCATGACCCGGAGGACTGGTGTGAGCAGTGTCAGTACAACCGTGAGGATTGAGTGCAGCAGCAACGGCGGGGATCGAGGTTAACCATACGTAGGGTGCCCTCCCTCTCAGCCCATGCTACACTGACACTCTCAGGGCCCTGTGTCGGTGGTTGCGAGACGTCTGAGACAGGAATGACGGGGCGTGAGGACGATGGCGCCACGATCGCTGCTGGTGCTGCTGGTGGCTGGGTCGCTTCGGTGGGAACAATCGTAAAAGTTTCGCCGTTAAGACCGAGTTCTTTGGCAGCCTTGTCCATTTGGTCACTTTCGAGGGTCTTCAGGGGCCAACCGTATTTGAGAGTGAACTCGGGGATACCTGTCTTGGCCCTAACCTCCTTGTACAGCTGGCTGATGGTTGTGTCATCACTGAGGGAGAGGACGCCAGTGCCACCGGGGCCTTTGTATCTGGCTCTCATGGCTGGTTTGGCTTGTAGTTGTAATGACAATCGGTGGAGTGAGCGAGTGAGCGAGTGAGCGGCAGTTATTCGTAGTACCGCGTTCTTTGAGTTGTATTGTGGCAGTGGTAAAGGGTCGCAGGGTGGCGGTGGATCGGAAGGGGGGTACTGGAAGCAATGATGTGAGCTGATGGTCGAAGCTTCTAGTGTCAGTTGGTGTTTTTGATTACTGGTTGGAGCTCCCTTGTTCAGCGGTCACTACTTGGAAACGAATATCTTTTTTTAGCCCACGATGAGTGAGCTCCATGGTCGTTTTATCTGTTATTCGAGGGCTCTAAGGTTGCCGTCACTGCCACTGATAGTCTGCTTGGCAGTGGATCGGGCATTTTCACCACTATAGCCGGAGCTTTGGAGTGGGATGCCGCCAACAGCCCCTCAGTTTTGGAGCTCGAAGCTTGGATGCTGGTGCATCTGCTGAACATCAATCAAGTGGACCCCTGAGTTGCTAGTCGCCGCCGATCAAATCCGGGGTTCCATGATCCTTGGCCATCGTCCTCAAGCTCGCTCACGCTGCAACCTGGGCCGAAGGGGTGCTGTTGGCTGGACGAGTTCTTGTTGGCACGTGTGTGCTGCCTTGCTAAGGTATTTCGCTGTACAAAGTAAATTGCTTTCAGCATGTTCAGCAAGCAGACTCAATGGGAACGGAGGGCCGTTTTCTCGTTGAAGCATCTGATTGCCAAGAGATAGCCATGGAGGGCGTATCGTATTGTGGAGGCTCGCTGAAGGCAGAGGCTTGGCTTGTCGCACAACGGGGTGAGAAGAGGAGACTCTCACCACAGGCATCGATTGTAAGACTCCCAAGACTGTGAAATAGAATAAGCATCAACAACTCGAGTGCAACGACTGTCGTCATTCCATGATCAAGGTGTTCTTGATCTCAAGGGAAAACAACTGATTCCGAACACCCTCGCTGTGGCTGCTCCAGGTACCTGTGGCTTTTCAGTATTGTGGTACTGTGGCGTCGGCGCGAAAGTGGCTGGCCCCAGTCGCATCCTCGTCGCGCTTGCTCTCTGTCACGGTCCTGCCCACCTTCCACCAGAACCCCAACCCTCGATTCTCGCACCGTTGCGACATCGTCCATAGCGCCGCCTCCCCCTACGTCGCGACCACGATATAGCTCACGTATATCTGCTGGTGAGCTTTCGTTCGTTTCAACTGCCTCGGTGGCAACATCCTTTTCGCCTCCCGACGCCATGGCGGGCACGCGCAGCAACGCAACCGACGTGCGCGATTCCATCGAGGCCAAGCTTGACAAGGACAAGGACAAGACCAACGGCCACGACATGGACCTCGACACCCCTGACAATACTGCAGACGACGTCGAGATGAAGGATCAGCACGACGAAGAAGACGCCGACGGGGAAGCTGACGCTGAGGCCGATGCCGACGCCGACGCCGACGCCGACGCCGACGCCGAGGGCGAAGACGATACTTCCCAGCAAGATGTTGACGAGCCTGGAGACCTGCTGTCTGTCCTCGGCACGCTTGAGTCCGAGCTGAGCAGATACGAGGAAGAGTAAGTTCTCTCTCTCGCGCCCGAGAACATTGAAAGCAGACACACGCGTGCTGACTGAATGGGCCCCTTCCAGCGGAGAGGAACTTGCCGCGCCCTTCCAGCGCATCCCTAACAAGCGATCGCTGCCCGACTATTTCCAGATCATTGAAGAGCCCACGGCATTCAGCAGCATCAGGGTATGAGAAAATAAAAACCCCCGATTCATACCTTCCGAGGGGCGCTCCCCAATTGCTAAACCATCATATAGAAAAAAGTCCAGAAGAAGGAGTACACCAGCGCCAGCGAATTCGTGCGAGACCTAGCTCTCATCTGTCACAACGCCCAGGTTTATAACCTTCCGAGCGCCCCAATCTTTCATGCTGCTGTCAGACTGCGCGAGGTTGCCAAGCAGAAGCTGCAGAAGCTCGTGACAGCCGGCGTCTTGACCGCTGCCGAGGTTGAGTTCCCCTTCCTGGGCGAGTTGCCTCCTGCAGAGGAAGCCTCCGAGAACGCTGGCGAAGAGGACGAAGAGGATGATGAAGAGGAAGAAGAAGAGGATGATGACGACTCCGACGATGACGACACTGGTCGTGGTCGCAAGACTCGGAAGATCGGCCGCCGCCCAGACGCAAGCCGGGAGGAAGAAGACCACAAGAAGAGAGGCCGCCCGCCCAAGGTGCTCACACCTGCTGAGGTCCGGATAGATTCCGTCCTCAAGGGATTGCGCAAATTCAAGGACGAGTCCGGCGAGCTGCGCATCCTACCCTTTGAGAAGCTGCCTGACAAGCAGGAACTGCCCGAGTACTATGACGCCATTCAGAAACCCATTGCCCTCGACATGATCCGCCAGAAGTTCAAGCGCAAGAAATATGCCACTGTCGACGACCTTATCCAGGACCTGGACCTCATGTTTGAGAACGCCAAGCTCTTCAACGAAGACGACAGCGATATTCACCAGACCGCCATTGACCTCCAGAGGGAAGCCCGCTCGCTGGCACAGCAGGAGAAAGCCAAGCCTGATAGCCTTTGCCGAGCTGACGACGGCAGGTTGCCGTTGGCCGAAGTACAGCACAACGGTGAGACCTGGAGAGTTGGTAAGTGACCAGTCTGATCCAAGGCATGAAGAAGAAGAAGAAGAGTAGAAACCTAATGACTGTGCAGGCGACTGGGTTCACATCAACAACACAAATGATTTGACCAAGCCCATCGTTGCTCAGATCTTCCGGCTCTGGCAAGACCCCAAGGGCCAGCGCTGGATCAACGCCTGCTGGTACTACCGCCCCGAGCAGACCGTGCACCACGAGGACAAGCACTTCTATGAGCACGAGGTCGCCAAGTCGACGCAATACCGCGACCACGCCATCGAGGAGGTCATTGATCGGTGCTTTGTCATGTTCGTGACGCGTTTCTTCAAAGGACGCCCCCGTGGGCTGCCTGCCGGTAAGAGCGTGTATGTCTGCGAGTCGAGGTACAACGAGGAGAAGTGCCGATTTGCCCGGATCAAGACATGGTCGAGCTGTGTGCCAGACGAAGTCCGGGAGAAGGACTACGTCTCTGATCCGTTCCCTCAACCCCTGCGGATGAAGAAGTTCCCCAGCCCTATAAAGCACCTCATCAGGCTGAATGCGAAGCCGACTGATCCGCTGCCGAAGCCGACTTGGGGCTACAAGAACATGCCGCCTGTCATTGGTGCTGTCCATCGTCGACCTAGAGAGTCCAACGTAAGTAATGTTCTTCCCTTACCGTATTGTTCAGGATGTGATAGAAGCTACCCTTGGGTCGTGCTTTTGTTGGATATGATAGCGTTTGCGTCGAGCAGAGTTTTCTTTTTTGCCAGCAGCTTCCCGTTTACCTGAGTTCTTCTGTTGTTCTCCGCTTGATTCCGGGACAGTCCGTAGCCTAGCCACACGCGCTCCGCCTCTCTCCTTGCCAGTCGGCGGTTGAGGTGATCATGGCGATGGACAGTCGATGACAGCCGACACTACGGATACCAGATCCAGGCAACGGCAGAGTTTTCATTTCTATTTATTTCCTGCTTCTTCCCACAATCCCTCTTTTCTACTTCTCTTCTTCGCCTGCTTCTCTGCTTGTTTTCAAGTCAGTGGTGTTCTCCCCATCTTACACAACTTGCACAACCCTCACGTCACACACACGGGAGGCGACTGTACTTCACTTTCACAGCCTGAAATCCTGCCTTGGGATTACTCTGCTGAAACTCTGACAGGAATCACCTCCACCGCAGCCTACACCTCCACCTCAGCCTGCTCAGCCAATTCTGTCCAACACAGGACGGAGACCTTCCTCGTTCCGCGGTTCCCAGCCACCAGCGTCGCCCTTTCACATGGCCCCCCCTGGCGCCTCGCCGTCTCCGGCGCCTCTGGTTCCCCAGTACCTCGGACAGCCGCAGGCGCAGCCCCAACAGGCGCAGCCTCAGCAGCATCAGTTCACTTCTGCGTCTCCGGTTGCTCATCACCAGAGTCCTCATCAGCCTGCTCCGCACTATCCCCAGGGCCAGCAGCCGCAGCAGCCTGGTCAGAGCCCTTACCTCAACTACCGGCAGCCGCAGCAGCAGCAGCAGCCTGGTCAGAACGCTGGCCAGATGTACCAGCAGCAGCAGCATAACATGCCGCAAGCTCCGATGCATCGCTCGCAAGGACTCAACATGGCAGCCGACCAGTACCAGAATGGCTTTCAGGGTAACTTCCAGGGCCCGCAGTACAATCAACGCCAAGGCCAGCATCCACCTGCGTACCCACACTCGCCCGCGACCCACATTCAACAGGGACAACTCAATGTGCAGCCCCAGGCTCATGCTCAGGTTCCTCAGATGCAGCCATCGCACATGGCCAATTCAGGCTTCGCTGACCACCGCATGCCCATGGGCACGAACCGAAACACCATGGCCCCCACTGCTGGTATCCAGATGCAGCCTTACGTTCCTGCGCAGCAGCAGCAGCAGCAGCAGAATTCGTACAACGCCGCGCCCGCCACGGAAGTTTTCACTCTCCCGGATGAGCTCAACGACGCGATCCCCGAAGAGATCCGCCTCATGTACAACAACGACAATGGCAAGTTGCTCTGGTACACGACCCCGCCCGTCATAACCGAGACTCCCGGCCTTGCTCCCGAAAGTGCTGGCCTTGGTCACAGCGCGCGCTACCTTGCGGATAATGAGGCCTTCCTTGCTGAGCGCGCCCGCAAACGCAAAGAGCGGGACGACAAGCTCGCTGCGGAGGAAGAACTGAAGCGTCAGCGCAAAGAGCGCAATGAAAGAGAACGCGCTGCCATGACCCACATGCAGCGGGAGATTGAGGATCTCGCCAGTGCAAAGTGGCGTCAAGTGCGCCACCGCATCGAGGCCGAGAGACAGCAGCTCATGTTCCAGATCAACCTTGAAACGTGCGAAAAGTGGCTCAAAGCGGCCCATGAGGGCCACAGAATCCTTGATGAGGAATTTCAGATGGGTCCGAACTTTCGAAAGCGTCAAATGGAGGAGAAGGAGGCCGCGCGCCAGAAACGCATCGCCGAAGACGAGGAGGCTAAGCGCAAGGCCGCCGCTGAGGATCGCAGCATCTGAGCTTGCTTTTTCTTTTCAACGGACCAAAACGGCAACGGGCAGGGGATTGATTTTCGCAATAGCATGAACATTGGAGAAAGGCAGGACCATCAGCCTTTCGATGTATCAAGTTTTCAGCTTTCGGCGTTGGAGGGCAGTGGCAGGAGGTTCACGTCACCTCTGGATTTGATTTTCTTTCTTGCTTGGGTCTCAAGGTTTGGCTCCAGGCGTTTGGTACATGAGGTGCCACGAGATTGCCCCTCAGGAAGAGCTTGTTCTCGAACTCTGAGGTTCTTCTTGAACCTCCGAGGTTCTTCTTGAACCTGCGAAGTTCTTCTTGAACCTGCGAGGTTTCGTCCATATGGATGAACCTGGGGCATCTTGGGGGAAAGGGCACAGTTTGCATCGAACCAAATGGTTCGAGTCTTTGTACAATATCGCGATCAAATCACTCAGAGCATCTGCCCGTTTGCGCTTCTTTTGTTCCGCTCGCGTGATTCGACTGCACCTTGTCTTCTGTTTCCCATCGTGACGCCCAGGGCAGGTCTGAAGATGTCTGGTCTGCAGTAAAGATGTTGATGTGTGGATTGAAGGGGAGTGATGTGCATGCATCATATCATGGTCTCAGGGTCATGCTCACGCGGTAAGGCGAGGTACAGTCAAGGCATTGGAGGGGAGCCATTCGGGCTGACGCCTCTCAGGCAGAGCCCGTTGAGCCATGCTGGAGGAGCTCCAACATCTGATGCGCCGGCTCGCAGGCGATTCGACGCGCTTCGTCCTCAGACAGAAGGAATGGAAGCACAAAGGCAGCAGCACATATCAGGCTAGGCCAATGGCCAGGGTCCATGCAAGTGGGTCAGCTCGGTTTTTTGGGACTCCTTGGGTCCCGGCCCCCCCGACTTGGCCCCGGGCCCCCCGAGTCGCCCCCCCCCCCCCCCGATCTCACGCCGACCCTCCACCTCATGTTAAGCAAGGTCACTCACCACCTTCGCCTCGGCCACTCCTCGACCT
>NW_009276940.1:2136282-2190832 GCF_000150675.1 Verticillium dahliae VdLs.17
CCTTCACTTTGATCTTCTCAATTCTTGTTCTCGTCTGTACGCATTTTCCCCTTCACTGCGCCATTGCATCTAGAGCCTTTCTTGATTTGCTGCAAATACTGTCTGTCCAAGGCTTCACTCTCTGCTCTATTCGAGTTCTGTGTCGCATAGTATTGTGCCGCCTAGTGTACGTACCTCTTTGCTCTGCCGCCATACCTCTCTCCCTCCCTCATCATCTGCCTACCTTACCTACCATTGCATCCTCCAACATTTGTGAGAAGTAAGCCGCTCAATACCCCATACATAGCACTGTTGTAAAAGCGACTTTTGTACCTACCGTAGCTCAGAAACCCCTGTTTCTGCTGGATTCGGCAATAGCGCGCTCTTTCCCTTCTTGTGTACTCTATTCAGTCACACGAGGCAACCATATACTTTGCTGGCTTCTGTCAACTAGGGAAACTCCCTAGACCCTCTTCCCTTACTACCCAACCCTTTCCTGACCGCACGACTTCACACCGTTGCCTACCGTCGTCGTAAACGCTCACCTCTTGCCGCACAACCGCTACTCTCGTTGCCGACGCAATCCTCTACTCTGGTATGCCTACCCCCTTGCCCCGATCCCTGATGACAGGGGCTGCACTCTCTTATGTTATGTCCCCTGGCCTCTGCAAAGATATGTGGCTAGCCGGGTTGCGAAGATTGTGTAAACGTTACGGCGTTTAGACTCTGCCCATCTCTACTTGCCCCGGCTGAACATCTTTACACGGGCAACTTGGCTACCTAGCTAGCCTGGTCTTTCCTCTTGTTTTAATCCATTGGAATCATCTGGCGGTGCACCCAGCTTACATATTTCCTTAGAGCCAAGAGCCATCGTTTACTCATACGGAAGGCGTTTCCGTGTCACGAAAAGCCGGTTCGCCGTTCTTCATATGGCTCCTGCCGGTTGCAACACTCCTCTTATCATCCCCACTTCCCCTTGATCACACCCTATCAAGACGGGCAGCAAATAAAAAACCTTCGATGCTGCCTGCTTCAACGCCCGCTGTGCGCATGGTCGCCGGCCAGCGTAAACGCCCCCTGAGTCCCGGTCGCCGCAGGCTGTACAAGAACCATAACCCTAACCGCCTCGGCGACTTCAAGAAGGTCTGGGCTTACATTGGCGTGCACAAAGACCCTACCACCGACTGGGATTCAGGTCCCGACCACAACCATTTGCTCCCCGACCAGCCTGCCCTCGGAGACCGCCTTGCCAACCTTTTCGTATCGACAGATGCATCTGAAAATCAGACGCTGGCCCATCATGCCCAATCCATGCCTGATGGCGACCACCGCGAAGAGCCCGTCGAGGTCGAGACTTCAGTCAGCAATGACGGCGAAAATCCCAACGTCTTCTCTCCCGAACTGAACCCCTCGAGCTCCCCTGAGCCTGAGATTCCGGCCTCGCCCACTTTGGGCATGCCTAGTTCCCTTGTGGCCGCAAAGTTTACGCATCATGGATCTCATGTTTGTCATCAGAGCTTCGCTCTCTCAAGCATGTGCCAATCCACCGTCGAGGCGCGCGCCGCTGCCTTTGCTCAGCGCATGAATGGTCCTGTCGCTGCGCCGCCCAAGAAGGAAAAGACGACGTTCGACGACTTGCGGCGCCTCGTTCTGGCGGACTTCAAGTCTCATGACGAGGACAGCATGACTGACTTCCCTGCTCAGTACGCCAACGGTATTTACGTCTACATTGACTGGTCCAACATAATGATTGGCTGCCAGGAGGAGCTCAAGCGCGGCTATGGCCTTCCTCCCACTTCACGCCGTGCTGATGTCCTCGACTTCGCCCGCATCAAGCTCATCCTTGAGCGCGACCGCGGCATCAAGAGCCGTGTCCTCGCGGGCAGCCGCTCCGCCAAGCCCGGCCAGAAGGAGCTCAAGACACTGGACGCCTTTGTTGAGCATGGCTATGACGCGAACATCCTTGAGCGAGTCTACCGTCCCAACGAACAGGCGCAGGCTCGACCTGGCTACGGCCTTCCCCTCGAGACGAGCCCGCGCAAGATGCAGGAGCAGGGCGTCGATGAAATCTTGCAGATGAAAATCTCCGACGATATCATTGACGGCGTCATCGCTGGCACGCCCGGCGTCGTTGTGCTCGCCACAGGTGACGGCAACGAAGCCCAATTCTCCAAAGGCTTCTTCGCCAAGGTGGAGCAAGCCCTCAAGTCGGGTTGGATCGTCGAGCTGTACGCGTTCAAGAAGAACACGTCGGCCACGTTCCGTGACCGCCACTTTCAGGCCCAGTGGGGTCACCGCTTCTCACTGCACTTTCTCGACAAGTTTGCCGAGGCTCTTGTTGACGAGTCGTAGCAGACTGCTCAACAGGATCCCCGGCCGGCACAGCCTTACCGTAGCGTGCGAACGGCCCACGTCCAGAACGCGTGCCACCCGGTCTACGGCGAACTGCCACAGGAAGGCGACATCACCGCCAGTCTGGGTGAAAACCTTGACACACTGCCTACAGCCAAGCTGAGACGCATAGTCAACCGATCCTACGGCATGTACCAGCAGTATCAGCTCCAGCATGACATGGCCGTCAAGCGAGGAGATGCTACGGCGGCTAGCTTTCTCCACGGCTGCATTGGCATCAGCCATGGCAACTGGGTCAAACTTGACAAGCTCTTTGATCAGTCAAAGAACAATGACCTGAGGGGCTCAGCACTGGGAGTTCAGCATGGACGAAAGTCCTGCCTGATCTGAATTGTGTCGAGTCACCGCCACCAGATGTGCACCAGCCTTCTGCGAACAGAGGCGCTGCCCCTCGGTCATTGTTCCGACCCTACGGCAGCACCGCCTGGACGATCCCATGCATAATAGTATGGGTATCATGTTCCTTGTCTACTGCCTGGATAGGCCTTGCAGATCCCTCTTCTCGCCTGCCTGGGCGAGGTAGGTTGAGGGATCATCCACAAATCACAATACCTCACATTGACCGGCCGTGGTCGTTGCTTTCGACTAGGCCGCTCTTCTTTTCTTTTTCTATCAAAGTTCACCAGTTTAACGCTTGGCAACGATGCCGGGCTTGCGTTTCGAGTGGTAAAACTGCATGCGCCAAGGACCGTTGGCAGATTGTTTCTTTCGACTTTCTTTCCTTTTGGCGTACAGTATGTCCTCGGCAACGCCCCCTTTCCTTTCTGCTATTCGAACATCTGCATGCACACGACACGGCGTTTTGTTTCACGAATGATGAAGAAAAGTGCGCGACACAGACAAGACGGCAGGACACGAGACCCATGACGAGGCCGAACAAATCCAGACATCACATTGCAGGGAGAAGACGACATTTTGTACGCGAAACAGGTGGTTCGGCATGTCCTTCTAACGACGCAAAGCTTTGTGCTCCGCCCGCATCTCCTTGTTTCTTGCCACAATTGTCGCGCGCCTTGACGCGCACCGGCTCACAGCACGACTCGGCTTCTATGCAGAGCATGGCTAGCACGTGCTCGAGCGCGCCAGAGCAGCAATGGTTGCTCCGGACAAGGCCCGCTCGTTTGGTTTAGACGGATTGGTCAGGAACATGGGGAAGGGGGACTGTGCGTGATAGGATCGTTGATCCCGCTCCCGCCCGCCCTCTTTCGGCTCGATGGTTTGTTTTATCTTTCTGGCGTGTACCACGGCGTTGGATGGAGGAGCCGAGCACAAGCTCGACGGTTCTCAGGATGCGATTGGGTCCGGCACGGCGTCAGGGTTGCCAAGAAACGGCATGGTTTTATGGAGATCGAGGAGAAAGAAAGGTAGAAAAAACGATCATGACAAAACTCCAAGCTCGGCGATTGTGAAGCGGCCCGCCATGCAGCTCGTGACAAGCACCGGGACGGCGCCCGAGAAATCGATCCAGCAGAGACCGCAAAGTCTGACCAATGCCATGATACCGTGATCGTCGAGACACCGGGAAAGAGTGAAATTGTCCATCTCTTGCTTCTCCGTGGATGAAACTCCATAACCAACCTCTCCGCGTCCCTTTTCTCCCCTGGACTGGGTGTTTGCGCAGCAGATCAGGACTACCCTTCCAAGTTGATCAGTCTGATTGCCTTCTTCTTGATCCCCCTGATAAAGCAAAGAGGGTACGCGGGTCCTTCCTTGCCTACAAGGGGGACCAGAATGTCTCCTCAGAGTGTGATTAATTTCAACTCAGCACTGCGTTTGCCAAGAGATGATGGGTAGATAACACCACTGCAGGAAGCACAATAGATAACTTTCCGAGTCAACAGTCGCAATCGTCGTTTTTCTCCTCCTTGTACATAGGAAAAGAATGATGCCATGCAGTCATTCCAGACACACCAGCAGTGCGATGATCAAAGTCATGGATGGGATTGAAAATCGTGTATCTCGTAATACGAACTCAACATTCAGTCCCACTACTGCACCCAGTACAAGACTCCAAAAAAAAAAGTTCGCTTGCCCCTCCGATGCTGCCGTGCTGCTTTTCTATCCCATTCATACCATAGTGGAGGGGCGGAAATATCCATCGACCCCACCACGACTTGTAAGGAAAAGAAATGGCTCATGACTTTCCCAATAGTAGTTTGCCGAACGCCCCATGTCGTCTTCCGCATCACCAATTGTACTATATACGGAATGAGAGAGAAACCACCATACCGCCTTCAAACAGAAGCTAGCTATGTCCATCGTCGCCAGAATGCCGGCTGCCAGAATGCCGGCAAGCCAAGTGTTCGGCCCTTCTGAGGAAGTTGGTGAAGGAAAAGATGAAAAGAAGAGAAGAAGTCCAAGATAGAAGAAGTAAGATAGGAAGTGGAATAGAAAGTGGTATCTCGAGTTCATGCACAGTGTCCCTCGGGACTGTCTAGGATGTCGATGGCCGTCTAGTTGGTGTTGTAAATCTCTCGTTCTTCGCGGATCGATGTGATGCCTGCGCCGCTACCCCCCTCAAGCAATGGTTGACTGGGCGGGGGCATTGTTGCATGCACCTTGGCTGGGTTCAGCGCGCCGCTACCCGCCGAAGTATCTTCGGCATGGACCACTCCATCGGCACCGAGCTCACGATGGAGTGGTGAAGATTGATGGGGCGAATTGGATCGTTTACTTGCCGCATCACCACTGTTCCCGCCGCGAGACGAATTGCGGGGAGAAACTCGTCCGGTCTGTTGATGAGTGGTGGATTAGGTACTGCCCGTTTGGAAGGAAAGGGGGTCGCATGTTCTTACCTGTTTAGCCCATCGCAGGCCGCAACTGTTGCATAGATCACGCTGACCACTAGGTCCTCGCCTCCATTCGGGCGTGTTGCGTGTGTGGCAGTTGGCGCAGTCTCGGACCACATTGCCCACACCCTTTCTTCTCTTTCTCTTCTTCTTGTTGGAAAGAAGACCGCCAAGCTCCTCGGCCAGAATTCGATTCACCTTCTCCATCTGCCGCAGCTCGAACTGCCAGCTCGAGCACTTGGTAGTACGCAGTTCGTCGAATATGTTGTCGTCTGCTGCGAGTGCGACATCTTGGGTGCCCAGAGCCAATGCCCCGCCTGCTGGCGCTGACACGATACCGCCCGCTTGGGCCTCGGTGCCTCCAGTCGATGATGTCTGCAGTTGGCCTTTCTTACCAGTGGACTTGACGCTTCCGGGTGGTGTTGCTGCAGGTGCGATTGCTCTGGACGAAGCCTTGATGAGTTTGGTTTGAGCGAGTAGAAAGGTGGGCTTCTGACCCTCGCAGGCGTCGCCAGGATACAGAACCGTCTGTGCCTGTAGTACCTGCCCTCTCCTATTCTGAACTTCATGCTTACAAGTGACAATTTCACCACGTCGTGCCTTTTCGATCGTGCGACCGAATTCGGCCCGTGACTCTTTCCGCATGAGCTCTTGAATGCTAGTGCCAATGAGATCGTTCGGTTGCAGGTCTAGGAGAGACCGAACATTTGACGATACGAACAAAAACATGCCTGATGTGGAGAGCTTCGTCCACAGCTCACTGTCACCGATGCCACCGTTCGCATCAAGGTTACGACGACTGAGTGCAAAGACTGGCCTTTTGCGGCCAACAAGGATGATGCTCTTGCGTCCCTTGCCCTGTTCGACAAACAGCGAGCCGTGACTCTCGAACCACGTATAACCGCTGTGCTTCCGCCGGATACGGAAGACAATGTTGACCGGGCTTCCGGGTGTTGTGTCCTTCAGCTCTCGAGTTACTGGGACGATATCGGAAGGATGGCAGATGCTGGATAATGTGTTTCCTGCCAACTCAGCGGCGTCGTATTCGAGGACCCGCTTGCATGAGGGTGAGAGGTAGAGAAAAAGGCCCTTCAGGGACAGGACATGAACGACGTCATCTGCGTTCTCCAGAAGCATCTTGTCCCAGGACTGTTTGTGCCAGTCCGAAACAAGGCCTTTGGGGTTGAACTGCTGCAACAGGGTCGAGACATCATCGACTCCCAACGTCTGCCCATTTTCCCGGCTCCCCACTGACCTGCGTTCGGCGGTGTCCAGATGTACTGCCCGATATCGCTGTGCATATAATTGACCTGGACACCCTGCGCATCTTGGCTGGAGGCAATAGCATCAGGACACTCGACAAGATCAATCTGGAAGCCGACAAAGAACCTGATCTCATCAGGGTCATCCCATGGAATGGGTATCATGGTCAGAAGATTCAGGAACGGCTTCCCGCCTTTTCGATAGTTGATGAGACTTTGTTGGACCTCTTTGCCTTCGTGAATCTTTTGCTTGAGGTTGTACACGGCAGCATCGTCGACAAACTCGCGCTTCGAACCAGCCTCGACGGCACCGTCTGGAGCCTGGAGGAAACGACAGTTTTGTCCCACAATCTCATGCCGGCTATAACCGGTCAAGTTCTGGAAGTTGTCGGACACATAAATAATGGGACAGTCGTTCAGAGACATGTCGCATACGACAAAGGCACAAGACATGTCCACAGCGCCTAGATGGATTTCCGGGTTCTTACGAGTCGCAACGTACCACAATGCCTTCAGCATGTCGAATCCGCTTTTAGAGTAAACGCTCTTGTCCTTTGTATCGAGTCGCGGTGTCTGAGGGCCGGCAGCGGGCGTAGTGGCGGCTGAATGGGCGGCCTGGACCTGTGACGTCTGCGGGGTAGAGAGAGAGGAGGCGTGCGGTGGTGTTGATGAACTGTTGGTTGACAGGTCCCGTGTCAGCGTCGAAGGCGCGGCTGGCGCCTGTACGGAGGCCCCGGACTGGGCGCTGGGCGGGCTGGTTTTCTGGCCCTGGCTTTGGCTCACGGGTGTATGGCTCTGGTCCTGCTCAAATGGCAGTCGTTTGGGTTGAGCCTGTTTATGGGTTTGTGATTGGGTTTCGGCCTGTTGTTGGGCAAGTGCTTGTGACTGGGCGTGAGCTTGAGCCTGAGCCTGGG
This sequence comes from Verticillium dahliae VdLs.17, assembly GCF_000150675.1. Taxonomy (NCBI): domain Eukaryota; kingdom Fungi; phylum Ascomycota; class Sordariomycetes; order Glomerellales; family Plectosphaerellaceae; genus Verticillium; species Verticillium dahliae. Next base: position 2,143,639 of record NW_009276940.1, read on the forward strand.
CCTGGGCCTGAGCCTGAGCCTGAGCCTGAGCCTGAGCCTGAGCCTGAGCCTGAGCCTGAGCCTGAGCCTGAGCCTGAGCCTGAGCCTGAGCCAGAAGGCGATTGTCTGGAGCTGGAGTTGCGGCCATTCCTTCGACGCCGGTCATGCCAAGGTCCAGGTTGTTTATAAGCGGTGCCGTGCTAGTCCCGAGGGACTGGTCTTCGGGAGAGCCGGCCATCTGGACATCTCCGCCGTTGGGTTTGAGGCCAGTCTGAGAAAACTGAGGCTCCATGACAGGTGAGCCATACATGTCCATGCCGCCTGGCTGGGCCCCCATGCTACTCATGTTCATGTTGGCGAAGCTCTGCGGCATCATGGAGCCGAGCACCTCGGTCGAGTACTGGGGGAAAGCACCACTGGGGGACATTTGCATCATCATGTCCTGGCCCGAGAACGAGTCGATATGGGACGGAATATCGGACATGCTGACGTTATTCATGCTATCCATGTTGCCCATGTTGCTCATGCTATTCGACATGGCGATGTAGTTGTTGTTCAAGTGGGCGTTATCCATGTTCGGGCCGCTGAAGGGATAGTTTCGATACTGGCCAGAGTTAGTCCCAAACTCCATCATGGACACCCTCCTGTCGACATCGTTCTGCTGTTGTTGAAGCTGTTGCTGATGGTGCTGCTGTTGTTGACGATGTTGGTGCGCCATCTGGGAACTGTAGTTCGGGATACTCAGGCGGCGTTGGATCTCGGATCGGTTGTTGCGAATAATATCGTCGAGAGAATCCCCCGATACCATGGCGCCATCCTGCATAGCATTCATGTGCTGGCGACCGTGGCCTTGAGACGAAGCCATCGGCATAGAGATCTGGCGTTGAAGCGCATGTTGCTGTTGTGACTGGTTCAGACTTTGGTTCAGGCCCTGGCTTGGGTTCGGAGGTTGGTTTTGGGATTGAAGCTGGGCATGCTGGGCTGACTGCTGCGACAAGCGATGCTGCATCTCCTGGGGAGAGAGCTGTGCCTGATAGTAGGACTCCATATTGAGGGCATCAGTACTGGAAGCCAGGCAGGGTTGGACTGTTGCGGCCTTTCAGCCGCGATCGATGTCGTGCGAGGCGTATTGCGTCGAGGTCGCAGATCTGGCTGTACCGAAGTCTTTGTCTTTCACGAGCGCGAGCGCCGCCAGGTGGTGATGATAGTGCAGGTAGGAAAGCGACCAGAGGGGTTTTGTCCTCTGGGCTCTCCGAGGTGTTTTCGCCTTAATGTTGTTGATGCCGTCGATGCAATCGTTCAGTTGAAATCTGTGGGAAGGGATCGTGTCGGTAGGGTGGGGACAGGATCAGGATTGAATCGGGCTGGGGGAGGAGAATGGGATGGAATGAATGGGACTGGAGAGGGCGGAATGGAGATCGGAAATTTGGCGAGACTGGGAAAGTAAATGGGCAATTGCGAAGGGGAGGGGGGGGTGGCCTGGTGACGACAGTTGGGTGAAGATGCGGTAGATTCCCGACCGAGTCGATGGTCAGTCGCACTCTTCTCGGTCAGGTGTTGTGGACGGGACGCTGGACAGAACTGACGCAGCGAGAGGGGGGGGGGGGGGGGGGGGCAAAAAAAAACCCCTTTGGGGGGGGGGGGACAGGTTTTTGAAAAAAAAAAAGGCTCTGGCGTCGGGGTTTCGTTTCCGGGAAGGTATGGATGGTTGGTTCATTACTTCGAAAAGCAGAATATTTCGCTTGGGGTGCCGAACGAGGAGGGGCGAAGGGCGAACACTCCCTCCCTACCTCCAGTTGCATGTACTAAGCAGGAAAACGTCGCCTCAGCCGTAATGCTTCCCAAACTCGGCGTGCTGGTGAAAGCGCAACACGATCAGTGGGGAGACGGTAGGCCAGAGAACATGGGATTTGCAAATGTTCCATGTTCCGGGTGCATGCTGTCCTCCCATTTACGTCTCGGCTTTGACTCCTACCCAGATCTGGCTCTGCTGACTCGATCCAATGGAGTGGACAACAATGATTGTTGCAGCACCCAGCCCAGCCGCAGATCAGTAATATCCTATACGTACTCACCTAAGTAGGTCCGGTAAGGTACGCTAGGAACAGTATCTCGGGTGCCTTCTCCTTTGAAGGCGGCTGGCCCGGGTGCCTGAACTAGGGGAGGGTGGGCCTGAGGAGGCCCAGGATTGACGCTGAGGCGTGGAATCGTAAAATGGGAGCTCATCGAGCTCGTGGTGAGAAGGAATATGCCGCTCACCGTCAAGACAGGCAGGCCCCTCCAAGACAGGTGCACTATGTGAACTTTCGAGGGTGGGCGGATCACTGTAGCCACCCACCCCAACCCCCGCCATAGCACAGCACTCGTCCAGCGAACGGGGAGAACCGCCTACTACCGTAGGTACCTACCTACTCTACCTAGGTACCTACCTTGGGGGAGAAACAGACCCAGATCCAGAAACAACAAGAAAGAATGCAGATGTCGAGGCCTGCAAGATATCCGTGCGACGTCAGCGTCCAATCACAAGTCCGGAAACAGGACATCATGTCGTCATAGGCTTGCTCAACTCAGAACCAATCCTTGCCCGCCCTTCCCTGGCGTCCCGAGACCAAGGTCAACCCAACGTACCTTAGGTACCCAGGTACCTTAATCACCGCTGCTAGGTAATCTCTAGGGAGTTTCGTTTTGCGTGGCCGCGCTCCAGGGTGGCTGCCAGGCTGTATGTTCAGACGACTCGACACCCCGCGAAAGCCTCATCCTCATCCCGAAACCCATCACCTTCGAGGAGAGGATGAACTAAGTAAGGTAGGGCACCTGAGGTACCTAAAGTAAAGCCATGCAAGCTGCATACGTTAGTAATAAGGTACTCTTCATCTCACATCTAAACGATCCGGACTTCCACATTCACCATTTCTATCCAACTGACTATCTTGATGCCTCATCGGCATCGCACAGGCCGACAAAGGCATCAGTGCGGCGTGTCGGGCGTTGTTAGTCTTGCGTCGTCCACCTCCTGAAGTACCCAACAGCACCTGCTAGCATCATCAGCATCGTAATTTGGGTTCGTATTCATTATGAACGCCTCTTCTTCTTTAGGTAGCTGGGTTGAGCCACGTGCAGCTACTGCTACCAGGTCGCTTTGCCCTGCTCGAGCTTACTTCTGCTCAGCTCCTCTACAAGACTGGCATCAACTCGGCCCACCTCAAGCGTGCAGTCATCTTCCTGCACCTTGCTGCTGGTATCATCACATCACTGTCCGAGTCCCACTGTCTTCCCAATACTCTACGCAAAGTAGGCCGCAACCCTTTGCTGGCTTTCCGCGGGGAACTGCTGCAGCAGGGGCGCAGGGTCCACGCCCGCATTGGCGAGCAGCGCTTTGGTAGCCGCCACTACCCTGGTCACCGTCTGCCCCTGAAGCGCATCGCTCTCGAGCGCCTGTGCGATCATGACAAACATCTTGCCTGCCTGCCCGATCACTGCGGGGTTTTGCCTGTCATTCGAAGTCAGTATTTCTTCCTTGTGAAGGCCCTCTGCCTGCCAACGAAGGGTACTCACTGGTCAATCAACTCTGCAAGGTAAGCGTACGCGTACGGCGCCGCTTCCTCGTCGTTGGTAACGGGCAATGTCTCAAGCCACTGAACAACAACGGCCTGCGCATCCGGCACCTGGCTTGCGTTATAGTGCAGGATCTTAGCAATGGCCGCGCACGCATTCTCCGTTGCATACACGTTCTCGTCGTTGCGTGCGTCCGGCACTTGTGTTGCCTGGAACAGGTACGGCAGCGCCCCCCCGAGGAACTGGCCCCAGGGTGCGCCGCCTCGGTGCGCCGCCACGCCGATGCCGTACGCCGCCGCCTGCCGGATGGCCGGCGAGACATCCTGGCAGCCATCGATCAGTGGCTGCGTGATGACGTTGGCGTATCGGCTGCTCTCCGGCCCGCAGTATTCCAGCACGTCGTCCATGATGCAGAGGCCCCACTGGCGCTGTGTAGGATCAGTCGACTTGAGGAACCCCTCGTACGTGGGCATGAGCCGTTCCCAAGTCGGAAGGAATGCTGCGCCGTGATTCTTGAAGATGGCGTGGAACGCCTTGTTCATGTCTGACAGGAGCGTCTGGTCATCCTCAATGGCCATCAGCGTCTCCTCAGCCTCATCCTCGACATCGTCTGCTGTGGCGCCCTCCTTCTCTTCCGCACGCTGTGCCACGCGATCCTTGTAGTCCTCGAGTGCCGAGTGCACCGAGTCGATATACTTGGACATGTGGTCCGCGCTGAGGCAGCCCTTGCCCACAACCTCGACAGATTCGTAGAAGCATTGGTACATTTCAGCCAATGTGTCAATGGCCGGCTCAGCCGTGAGGACTTCCAGCAGCTTGTCCACCGTTGCGGTCCATAGGCCTGCAAGCTCATTTGAGGGGCAGCCGTAGGCTTTTTTGTAGGAACCCAGGAGCTGAGGCACCAGCTTGGCCGAGACGAATCTGACGGGGTCGTGGAAGAAGAAGGAAAGGCCCGGGATGGCAATCTTCTCCATGATTTCGGCAACGTAGGGAGAAAAGTGGCCTTCGAGCACCTGGGCATACACAACCAAGAGCTCAATCGCCATGTTCTTGTCGTCCATTGTACTTGTCTTGATGCCAATCATCTTACCCTTGAGTGGCACCAGCTCCCAGCCGTCCTCCTGCTGGATCTGCTCTACCTGCTCCTCGTCATCCAAGAGCTGGATGTCGGCCTTTGCGCTCGCTAGCTCAAGCAGAGGAGGCATGACATTGGCGAGGAAAGGCAGGAACTCATGACCGAGCACCCTGCACATACGGCCCCAGCAGTGCATGAGGTACTGTGTCTGGGGGTCATCGGCATCAGTGATGTTGGCCTGAATGTTGGCCAGAAGTTGAACAAGGGTCATGGCATCTTGTCCAAGACGCTCCTTGCCGACAGCCAGCGCAATCAGGGTGGCACACTCCATGGCCTTGGCGCGAAGGGTACGGAATTCCCTTTCGTCATCGCGCTGGAGCACGTTGACAAGAAGAGGCATCAGAGAGTCGTAATACTTGCCAAAGGCGGCCTCTGCAGCATCGGCAATGGTGGCGATAGTGGAGAGAGCTTGCTCTTGCACATAGCGCTTGTCGTTCTGGAGAAGTTGGAATAGGTGTGACAGCAAGCCGTCGAGATGGGGTTCGAGAGTCTCCTTCTCGGCCTCTTCGCAAAAGTTGACCAGAGCAGCAGCTGCATGCGATTTGACACGTGGCTCTGGTGACTCAAGCACGGGTACGATGGCTGTCAGAACGCGGTCGTAGTAGTCAGTCTGCATCTTTGGAGCAAAATCGGTGCTCATTTGTCCAAGCGCGTTGCAGCCTGCCCAACGCACACGCGGGTGGGGATCCTTTAGGGCAGGTATGACAAGGTCGAGTACCTGACTTAGCTCGCCGATCATGAGATCTCTACAACCTTCAGAGATGGCAGAAATGGCCATCAGGGCCGCGTGCCTATCCTTCCACGCCATGGAAGTCATCATCCGGGGAAGCCAGTTGAACGTTGGGGCGAGGATCGTTTGGCCACCAAGCTTGTTGGCAAGACGGTCCATGCATTGCTCTCCTGCGACGTGGTTCAGATCGCTTTCTTCTTGGTCAAGCTGCAAACGCGATCAAATTAGAGGACATTCCAGTATTACAATCTTCAATACAAGCACTTACATCATCGGAATCAAGCCACTCGGCTGCATCATCGTCGTCCTCGCCGAGATCCGTCATGAGGCTCAGGCACTGCGTGATCATGTCGTTGGTATAGGACTCGTCCTTGCGACACATTGAGGGTGCGTAGTCGGCAAATGTGGCCATGAGCTCGAGAGCGTTCTGACGGCACAGGCTGTCGAGTTCCTTGTCCTGGATGACGGAGATGCTAAACTGCACAAGGTTACGGAACAGGCTCTTGAACATCTTGGGAGCAGTTTCGGCCAAGTCGATTAGAGCAACGAGGGCGGCGCTGAGGTCTTCAGAGTCGTGTGTCTCCTTGATGGGGGGTAGAATATTGAGAACATCGGCAATGAGCGGGTAGTATTTGGCCTGGGCCTTCTTGCCCAAGCTCCGGAAGAAGGCTGCGAAGGCCTCCATGGCAGCTAAGCGAACCTGGATCGACTCGTCTTTGAAGCCTTTCTGGAAGGCCTGCATGACGCCCTCCTCGTGTTGCTTCTCGATCACACTGGGAGTCGTGGCGAATACGCGGAAGGCTGTCTCCCGCTTTTCGGCCTCAGGGGCCATGCTCAACTGAAAGAGTGCGCCAAGCAACTCGGGCCAGGAGTCATCTGTCGGGAGATCAGTCATGATGCTTGAACAAAGAGACACCCTCTCATTATCGGCGCCTTACTGTTCTCCGTGTATTGCCTCGCGATTTCGGCAACAGCATCGCTGATTTTATTCCTTACGGAGCGGTCGAAATCGCCTGCAAGGGTTTCGAGAAGCTTCTGGCGAATGACAGCAGCCTGGTCTGTGGCCAACGAAATGAACATGTCTACCGAGTCGCCCCTCTCATTCTTGCGGGTTTTCGAAGCGATTCGGCGAAAGATGACAGCAGCAAAGGAGCGCACCTGCGAGACGAAAGGCTAAGTCAGCGAAAGCTGTTCCAAGATCTAGTCGCGATAGGAAAGGCTCGACAAACCGGAGTCTCAGATGCGGCCTGGACTTGCTCAGCAAGACCCATGAGCAGGATCTCGGGACGGTTGTTCGTCCAGTTGTTTTGCAGATGCTCTTCAGCCTGGGCTCGAGTGTTGTTGTCGGCAGACTGGAGAGCTTGCAGAAGCTGGGTCAGCTCCGCATGAACATCAGCGGGGAGAATCGACATGGCTGCGAGTGGTGCTGAGGCTGATGTTATTTCCTTCGAGCTATTTCGGAGGCGGGTGTATGTAGAAGCCCCAGCCGAGTCCGAGATGGCGATGTGTCACACAGACGTGGTATGAAGCAGGCGAGGCGAGCAGGAATGGCTTTGCTGCTCGCGACAAGCCAATAACTTTGTGGATTGAGCACGTTGGCTTTAGCCTTCGGGCGGGGGCGTTCCTGATACGTAGGCTTCGGCGTTGTGTCGGTCAGTCCGTCGCGTCGTTTGTCGGGGGACGCTTGGGAGACACAACAAAAGGGTTGGTAGGTAAACGATGAGCCAGAAGCAATCCAGGCCGGCCTCTTTCTGTGTTGGCTGTTGTGTCCAACAAAAAACAGCACGAGGAAAATGGCCCTTTGTGGTTTCGCAGGCTCGACAATGAAGGATGGAGCGGGAGGGATGGGAATAGGTATAGGATGGCAGGGCGGGAACAACAAAAAAAATTGAGGGGTGAATTGTGAAGGGCGGCATGGGGCGGGCAACCACTTGTGCATCCATGGCAGCTGGAAAGTCAAATAATGGAGGGGTCCAGAGTGGCTTGCACCGTCATGGACAGCTGCCACCGCCTGGATGACCCTGTTACCATAGTCACCGATAGCAACCCCGCCTTCCATCGACCGTCTTATCGCTAGATGGACCCGCTGTTTTCGTTCAGAGAGCGGCGCATGATCTGAGGTGAGGGGTTGTTTGATCCTAAGCTTCGTCCAAGGCCCCCCCTCCAGTCCAGCTGGATGGTTGTGGTTCCTGACTGACCTGACCTCCATGCAATACTCTCACAACTCACACGAATGATCTATCTACCCATATCCGTTACATTGAGACCCTTGCGCAGTCTTTTCATCCCCTTTCCGTGATACATCCTGCGTCGTTGCACCGAATTCGTCATATGATCGTCACAACACAGCTCCAAGTGTCGAAAGCTTGTTGACCTCCGTTTGAAAGTTCCCAAACACCTCTCAACAACCAAATCTGGCAGAGAAACTTGTAACGGAATAATAATCTGAAGCGACTGGCGGAGTCTTTACCCCTTTCCACCTGAGAAGGCATCCCAACACCAGAAACGCGCCATGGACCTGCCAGCTTCAGGTTCAGGTGCAGGGGCAGGCACAGGTCCGCTGAAGGACGCTGCGGCAGCCGTTCCCACCGCAATTCAGAGGACACCATCGCAGTCCAGCATTACCAAGGCTTCTTCCCACACCGCGGGTCACCGTTCGAGCTTCGCAGAGAATATGCGAAACGCCCCTGGCTCCCCCCGATCACAACGCCATCCTTCCTTCACCCAAGCCGCTGTGCAGGAGCTCTTGAACCACCCGCCTGCTGCGAACAAGCATTCAAACCCACGATTCGCCGGCCGGGACTGGCGCGACATCTCGGTCAACGAACTGGTGTCACCCGAGGACGTGAAATGGGCTACTCTCGACACGAGCGTCGAGGAGGCCTCAATGGTATAGGACCCCCCCCCCCCCCCCCCCGCAACCCCCTCCCATAACCTCTGATAGCTTGTGAGTGCTGACCGTGATTACTTCATTAGACGCTTGTCAAACATGCTCCTATGAATGCCGTCCTCATCCGCCAAAACGCATCTGCGACAACAGCCATCTCCACATTCGACTACAATGATCTGAATGCCTATCTGTTGGTCGTCGTTGGCCTTGCCAACCCCGACGAAGGTCAGGTCAGTCTGTTCGACGACATTGCCACCAAGGCCCAGGATGGCACTCCCATTACACTTGAAGACATACAACCCATCTGCAGGAAAGAGTCCTTGGTCACGTTACCCTTTGATGAGACATTAGACAAGGCCATTGAGATATTCGGCAGCGGCATCCATAGGGTCCTCGTCTGCGGGCCATCAGGTGATGTTGCTGGCATGCTGAGCCAGCTCAAATTAGTCGAGTTCTTCTGGAATGAGGGCATTAACTTCCCGGCCATCGACCGACTCTACCCTGCCATTCTTCGTGATTTGGCCATTGGAACCCAGCAGATTATTGCTGTAAAGTAAGTGGCCCGGTCAGGGGTCAAGGTTTATCGGTCATTTCTACCATGTGCTCTGCTAATACAATGTGCCAGCTGTGACACGGTTCTAGCCGAAGCTTTGGCTCTCATGAATACGGAGGGCTTGACCAGCGTTGCCGTTATTGACAATGCTCGGAACGTTGTCGGCAACATTTCAACAGCCGATGTCAAACACCTCACCAATGCCGCCAGCGCCCCCCTCCTCAAGCAATCTTGCCTGCACTTCATATCAGTCATACTTAACGAGCGAGGCGTTGAACACGGACGCGACTCGTTCCCAGTCTTCTACGTTAACCCCTACTCAACTTTAGCTCACACTGTCGCAAAGCTCGTCGCAACGCATGCTCATCGCATGTGGGTGGTAGAATCGGCTTCACCTTCGCCATCAGCTCCCGCAACGCCTTTGCTCGGCCCCTCGTCATCTGTCCTGGTGCCTCCCGCGGGTGCGGTACCGCCGTCACCGCTGCCGACGCAACAGCAACACAGCGTGCCGGCCTCTGCGCTGCCGGGGTCGCACCTGTCAGGACGTCTGAGCGGGGTCGTGTCCCTCACGGATATCTTAAACCTCTTTGCCAAGTCATCCGGACTTCACCCATCTGACCCAGGCGAGCAACGCGCAAGGCGTCGCCGCAGCTCAAGCTCTTCCATGCGACCGAGCATCGAGTCGGCAAGGGCCAGCATAGACGCCCGGCGGTAGCCACAACACGCTTTTGAGCGGGCTTGTAGCTCATATTGAAGAGATTCATAACGGCTCACATGCTTTCCTGGGATGCGGGACTGGGCGGATGAGGATATTCATAGAACATTTGCTGCGGGGCTTTTGCGCGCATCATGTACAATTCCACAGTCTCATGGTTCGCGCAGATACTTTGAAATTCAACTACACGGGACTGATAATGGGCAATGGCTGAACGTTGATTTTCTTTTGAGGATTGAAGGCCACAAATCTGACTCTGTTACGCATACAATGTGCTCAGAGAGACAAAAGGGAAGTGTAGTACACACTGCCGTGGTTGACGTAGTCGGTGCACTGTGTGTCCACACTGTGCAATCATCGAGGCTCATTGGGAAAAAAACTCTTTTACCCCATCGACGGACTTCAGCAATTGCAGCGCAAGCTCTTTACACATGTCGCAGCCCCTGGAACGTACATCCTCTGAATTCCTCACATTCGAGTAACTGGCCTTTTCTTTTACCACTCAGCTGCCATGGCCTCCGCAGCAGACGCAGAGTTCAATACCTTCTACCTGCAGCGCACAACCCAGGAGTTCGCGCAGGACCTCGACAAGGCCCGGAAGGCCGACGACTTCAAGTCTGACTCAGTTCAGTTTCTCGTTCATGCGCTGCAGCAGGGCGTAGCTCTCTATTCCGATGTCGACAAGACGCGGGTCGTAAGATCCATGGCGGCCGAGGAGGAGATTAGGGCAGACGATAGAGAGGCTGTTCCTGAAAGTGGCGGTAAGAAGCGAAAAGGCAAGAAGAGCGATGGTCGGTCATGAGTCCTCTACAGATACCAATGCGTCTGGTCTCAGCTCACAACGTCTTGGACGCGATATTTTGTGTTCTCAGACTGAACGATGGCCGTCCATGGCTGCTGCCAATCTTGTCGTATTTGGGTGCAGCGGCAATACGGCTGTGGTGCCTTCATCAGATCTCACTCTTCAATGGCATCACCACGATGTGCCGGCAGCAGCTCTCCAAACATCATGCGTCGATGGAGTCTTCGTGGAGGACAAACCAAAGGGCACATTAGGGTCGCTTGGGCGACCCTCCCTTCGCATCTGGCTGGCTTTGAGACAATAGCCGTCAACCAGCTCATGATTACAACACTCTATTCGATTATGAAAGTAAAGAAGAGGGTATGGATTAGCTATGCAACAACCAGCCAGATCAATTGGAAGGAATACGGTCTATCTGAGGAAAGACGGAACCTCCGCTGCATTTCCTTAAGGTGTCTGTCATACACCCTGTCGCTCGTTAGACGTCCGTGCAGAGGTTTGGGCCCTCCTCTGCTGGCGAACAGCAGCACCCTTAACAGCAAGCACGATGATAACCCACGCCATCAACAAGCCAACAATGCCGGTTACGACGGTATATACAAACATGGCATCCAAATTATAGTGACGTAGCCCCTCGACAGTGTCAGTGCTCTGTACCTTGTTAGCCAAGTACGTGGTTGGAATGGGAACCTTGGTGATTGCATACGCTAGCCATGAAGATGATACCTCCGGTGATGAGGCAGAATGAAGTCACAAGCTCCGTCGGTGGCCTCGACGGCAGGATCGATCTCGGCGGTTTGAGATACACCAAGACATAGGTAAAGCCACGGGCTATGGAGGCACCGGTAAGAAGATTGCCCCATTGCTTGTGCATCATAGTTGAATCCATGGTGCTCTGGTGATGCGAGCTCATGGTCGTGCCCAGCAGCAGAATGACAAGGGCGGGGACGGGATTAATCGAAAAGTCATAATGCTTCGGCGGCTCGGCAGCATTCTGTTTCTCTGTCCTTTCTCCGTCCATCCGTGTTGCCTCGTGGGCAGGAAAAGCAACCTCTGTGCCTGTTGTATACAAGAGATCTCTCGCACGAGTCGATTCAACAAGCACACCGAGCTACTAGGTTGTCAGCAGCGCACCAAGAGAAGTGACTTCGGGGCACGGAGCGGCTGGGATCATGACTTACAAGGCCTCCACCGATAAATAGAATCGTGATGGAAACATGTTCTAGGTCTCGCGGTGTCCAAGTCTTGTCCGTGCTACTAAGGTGCTCTAGAAAGACATTTGTTGCTCCATAGGAGAATATCAGAGCGCTCTCCACAAGTTCGGCAGAGGGATACCACTTGTCTTGTGATCCTCCAGCGCGGGCGTTCCATGCCTGTATGGCGCCGAGGTCAGTCTCTCATGTTCTTTATCTATCATTTTTGGTTATAACTTACCCAGCCGAGTTTGCCAAAACTGCCGGACCAACGTCCCAAGGTGAAGATTCCAAGCCAGAAGAATACGCCGCCCTTGATCCAGTGAGCCATGCCACCGTATATTGCTCGACCTTCCTGCAGAAATTAGTTCTGGTTCTTGTCCCTAGCTTCAGACTTGTCCAAGAGGCACCACTTACAAAGAGACGCCCGTAGGCCGCTGCACCCGAAGTCAGTCCGATGAACCCCAGGATTAAGATGGTTCTGTCCAGAACATCGTAAATCACCAAACAGCATTTCCAGGCCCGTGATAACAGCGAATCCAATATCAATCGAAACCAGCGTGGGGAGCTCCGACTTGCGTCCCATAAGAATCGCATCGGGCGTCGATTTGCAGAGTCATATTCTCCTTCACTTTCGTCCTCATGCCCTTGGTCTGAAAAAGGCAGTGATACCGGAGGCAATATGGCAGCGTCAGACCGGCCACTCAGTGAGTCAATGTCGGGCTCCGTGCCTTGGCCACTGTCGTGTGATAAGCGGCAACCTCGTGAACATTGGAGCCCATAATGCTGGCAGTTGTCCCCCACGGACTCGATAAACTCAGAAGTCACGGCCTGATATACTGTATCGGAGCTTGCTTCGCGAGTGTGTAGGCGAACCCTGAAGTACCGCGTGGTGCGGCCAAAAAGCCCGATGCAAACCTGCGCCAGAGCGATCCAGGTGAACACCCAGCCGGCCTTGTGATGGGCGTTGTTGGGGTACAAGTCCGGTGTCGCAGCATTATAGATGGCGCCAACCAAAACGCCCAGCGCGTTGAAGGCCAGGAATACGGATTGCGAAGCAAGCGTATATCTCGAACGGGCAAGAGATAGCATCACGGCTGTATGCTATATCAGACGCATACTTATCTAGTAAGACATGGCTTGGAAGAAGAATTACCTACCAAGGGGAAGCACGAGCACCCATGCTACCACCATTAGCGTGATATGCGCATACATGGCTGCAGCGTGGTCTGCCAGGTCGAAATAACTTGGAGGCAACGCCTCAGTATGTGAGCCACCATCGCTCATCGTGGCAGCGTCATGGCCGTTGTCGTGAGATAGAACCGGTGTGATGATATTTGACAGGATGAGAATGATGAGGGGAGGTGTAGCGCTCGACATGATGTGTGTTGAAGACTTGGGCAGCACACACGGGCGAAACAAACACCTCAGCGACCACTTGGATCTTTCAACAAGGCAATCCAAATTGACAATTCCATACGCAAAAGAAAAAAGCGAGGCCGACCACTGTATATGATGGGAGGAAACCTCATATAGTGCCCGCATCCGGTCGAGATATCGGACAATAGCTGCATCAATGAGGAGCCCGTCGTTGGTGTCAGGAGCTCATGAGGCCGAACCTACCCTGTGCAGCCCACTGACTTCGTGGGTCTGTGACTTGATGCCCGAAGCAAGACGACGTCACGCGCGGCGTCACGTCGGAAAGTCGGCTTGAGCGGTCAAGAGATGAGCAATGTGAACCATTCGGGCAGATGCCTTGACATGCAGTTTGTCAGGTCACAGGCCCGCCTGGCTAATCACAGTGAAAGGGTATGGCATCAGCGACTGCAAACCAACAGGCTGCTTCCGAGGGTTCCGGCGATACTCATAATGACGAGAAACTGGTGTTCACAAGATCAAGGTTTCCAACAACCAGTAACGAGTCTCGTCCTGTTTGACTACGCACTACAGGCCAAGCATACGATATGTGACAGGCATGCTTATGGAGAGACGAAACATGGGCAACATAGGTGCCGAAGACTGGCAACCGCTCGGCAGAATTGTCTTTGCAGTGGCCGACTGCCAGGATACCTCCATTCGGACCATGTGCCAGTCCATGGAACCTAACGCAGTGAGGTGGACGATGATGGGTGGGGGCATGTGGGCGGGAGCATAGGGCTGGTTCACTGTGAAGAGAATAATGGTGGGTTAGGTGTCACGACAAAAATGATCTCCTGGAGCAGGCCAGACGTCGGTGGGGCTGACTTAGGTAGTGTGAGGACAGAGAATGGATATCTGCAATAGTCCTCGACAGAGTACCACACTAATTACCAAGGCACCCAATGTAGGTCAAGCGTTATCCCCCCCCCCCCCCCCCCCCCAAAAAAAAGGGAACGTTCCGTCGTCGTCGACCTACGCCTGTGTTCACTCTCGAGTTTCGGCATGCTTACAATTGTCTCATAGCCTTGATGCCACCGAGGGTTGCCAATTGGCTGGTGTCTCGTCATGATATTCAGACGAGCTACCCTCACTGCCAAGACGGGCTGATGTACGCGTGAGCATAGGCGGGTTGTCAGCCCCTCCCGAACGCGAATAACACCCAATGACACACGTCTGTGGCGATGTCTACTATCATGGAAACCCCGAGCAATCCGACAAGGACAACAGTTACAGTACAAACGCTCAGATGTTCGGGAACAATATACAGTCCGATGATGCAGTGTAAGACATCGGAGCTGTCCAAGCCAGGTAGCACCGGATGCACCGGGAGGTCCCGAAGCCGAGTGCGACTAGGAGATGTCCATGTGAACGTGTGTAGGGAGTGGCGTGCTGTGAACGTATCCACGAGCAGAAATGATCCCCTCTAACATGAAGAGCATGTATGAGGGCCTTACTGATAATCTGGCATGTCAATTCAACTGTTGATACACTGCGTTTTTTCTTGTTCCCTGCAGAGGCACGACAGCTGTTCACAGCGACGACTTATCTTTCGTGATCCACCTCTCGGCGTCTGGCGTCTGTGCTACTTGACCCTCTGCTTCCAGTTTGCGCAAGATTTGTAACACCCCACCACTTGCCGGAACATGCAGTGCTTCGGGGACGTCCCTGTATATGACCTTGACAAGCTCCATGACGGTCCAGTCATCCGATTGACTGCCGACACCAGCCCGCTCATGAGAGGTCCGTAGCATTCGTAAAACTTGGTTCTCCCGTTCCTGGCGATGGCGGATGTACTCGACAATCTTGGCCGGTCCGTCGGAGACAACAGGTCCATGTCCGGGATAAGCTCTCCCCTTGAACATGTAACGCATACGTTCGAGACTGTCAACATAGACACCCAGGTCCTCAAAAACGGCTGTGCCGTGGCCCAGTACGTTATCTGCCGTGAACATGGCGTCCTCCTCGTGGAAGACAAAGGCCACATGGTCAGTAGTATGACCTGGGGAGTGCACCGCTGTTAAGCTGGCCCCCGAAACACCGAAGGTCTGGCCGTCGGCGATATTTCGTTGCCCATCTTCAGGCTCATTCTTATAGACTTGAGCCTCCGGGCAGATGTTCAAGATGTCGGCTATGCCTCCGGTGTGGTCATGATGCCAGTGACTGATAAGCACAGTTTCGATAGACGCCTTCTCTTCCTCAAGTGCAGACCTGACTGTTTCGGCCCAAGCGGGCTTGCCCTCGCCCGTGTCGATCAGAATGCGGCGCCTTCCAGTGCCCAGGAGATAAGTGTTGGTGCCCTGGAGGGTGAATTTGCCTGGATTCCCGCCAAGAATGCGGATGCATGCCGGACTCAGCCGTTCGATCGCAGGCAGTGCGGCCAACTGAGTTGCCATGCCTTTGACGGTATGGTTGTGATGGACAAAAAGACAACGTGAAATTGCGCGAAGACCTGGTTTCCTGCTCAATAGCGCCTTCGTCATGGAATGGATCGTGTTGTCAAGGGCCTAGTTGCTTCGCGACGCCCAGATAGATCATGTTTGGCAAAAAGGTGAGGGGCGAACAGCTTCATTGTAGGTAGGAGACATAACCAGGGTTGGAAGGCGATGCCGAGGTAAATCCACTGCGCTGTTCCCTGTACCAACACGTACTGTCTCGATCGGGGTGTTACAGAGGCGTCAAGTCGCCTTGGGAAAGGTGCCACCTGTATTGGGTACCTGGCTTGCTCCTGGATACCTGGGTGCCTACAAACAGGAAGGCCGCCTGGCTGACTCAGCGCCGCCAGAGCGCGCTCTGAACTGGCTAAGAGTCGATTGTTATCTTATCTGCAAGATCAAGTCAGCGAACCTTGGACCCTGGCAATCCCCTACGCCATCCGGCTCGGCCATACATCGTGGGAATCACTGGAGTCAAGGTGCCCTCAGTCTGAATACCTACGCGGGCTCCTTGCATCATACCGTCTGGGTCTGATCACAGCCGAGCGAGACTTACACAAGAGGTCGTATGAACACCCGGAAGACCAGCGTTCATTTTCCCACTCTCTATTCTGATCCTCACTGGTCCTACCTCTTTTCCTGCTGCCCGCGGTCGCTCTCTCGTCCCGAGTCCATTGGCTGGGTGAGTTATTGTTTCGTTGGTCAATATCGAGTCTTCGGGGCTGTTACTGCAGCTTCTTGAATAGCGCTGATGTGAATGGTTCTTTTAGAGTCCTGCTCCTTCGACGACACGTCTCCCTTCTCACGACCAGCCTCCTTGACCAGTACGAACGACCGGCCAACTGCCTGCTATCGCCAAATTAGAGGGTCGAGAAGTTGAGAAGAGAACACCTTCACAATAGCTCGCTGACACAAAAAATACCCAATCCTTTTCTCACTTCTTCTCCGACAACAAGGTCATCGCCAAAACGACGTCCTATTATGTCTGCCCAGCCAAATACTCCTCTGTCTCCTAAGACAGCCAGGGTCAAGTCGCCAGCCCCTGGGATGCCCATCTTTGGTTGCGGTTAGTTCAGCCCCTTTTTACCAGCAAATTGGAATGCAAACGTGATAGCTGCAGGAAGAGATCCCTGACCGGCCATAGAACACGTCCAGATGCTGCTGTCCCAGTCACAGGACACAACGAATCAGTCTGTTCACCACTACAAGATGATCCTCCGTAATATCTTTGAACAAACCCCACTGGTTCCACAGACGTCCAAGAACAATGATGGTCAACCTGTAACGTCGCTCACGGCCAACTACCTATGCTTGCAATGTTCGAGTATTGTGTCGGAGGAAGAGCGTCTCAAACACGGAAACAAAAAGCAGCATCGCTTTTGTAAGTTAGCCTCCAACACGCGCCCAGTTTTGCGCACCAAAATAATCTCCGCAGCTGACACGTCACAAGATGTTGACTCCAGAAGCGGGACTCTTTACTGTCAGATTTGTGATGACTTGGTCTGGGATCCCACTTTGGAAGACCTGAGAGTTAGAAAAATGGGCACTGGCACGTTCTCTAGTAAGCTTCATATTCAATACTTTTCAACAGAACATGTGCCGCGTACAAAGGGCTAATGCAGCGCTTTTACCAGATCGCAAGAGGAAACACGACGAGCTGTTCGCGGAAAGCCTAAAGGACAACCCTCTCTACATCAGCACAAACACCACAACCGCCTCATGTAAGGCAAACGGCCTTCGTGGAATTTACAATGCTGGTGCTACATGCTATCAGAACGTCGTGTTGCAGAGCTTCCTTCACAACCCTCTGCTTCGAAACTTCTATCTGAGCGATGGCCATCAAAGCACTGATTGTAGCTTGAGCAATTGCCTCAGTTGCGCCATGGACGACATGTTTCAGGATTTTTACGCCGTGGAGAACACGAACGGCTTTACGGCTGCTAGTATTTTGTCCGGCTTTTGGATATCTGAGAAGAAAGCGTTCGAAAATCTGGTCACCACCAAGGAGCAGGATGCTCACGAATTCTTCCAGTTTCTTGCAGAAGAACTCCACGAACGCAATGGTGACGGCAAGCCACCCGAGATTGGGAGCGAGCATAGTTGCAACTGTATCATCCATCAAACTTTCTACGGCAAGCTTCAGAGCACCACGACTTGTCAGAATTGTGGCGGGGTCACTAATGCTGTACAATCCTTTCTCGACCTCAGCTTGGGTCTCGACAACCTTGCGCAGCGAAGAGCTAGAAAGACGGGGCAGAAGCAACCTAGTCTTACCCTTCAAGAGTGTCTCGACGAGGAGTACGTGAAATCAGACAAGTGCGAGTATCGCTGCCACAATTGTGACTCCACACAACAGGCAAGGCGAAACACGAGCATCAAACGGCTTCCCAATGTGCTCGCCATCCAGCTCAAGGTATGTAGGACACAAGTAAGGAATATCTGCGCTTATCACTAATGACGCGCTGTAGCGATTCGAGTTCAAGCAAGGACGCCACGATAGGGCTCCGTCCAAAATTGACACGACAGTCAATTTTCCCTTGCAACTGAACATGCTCCCCTATACCAACAGAGCCAAGGGAAGTGATACGAAAGAATCCTTTGAGCTGGCAAGGTCATGCACGTATGATCTCCTTAGCGTTGTTGTTCACGTTGGCGAAATAGATACGGGTGAGTTGTCAAATGTTTGATGAAGTTATGAAAATGTGACTGATGAAAACATTTAGGTCACTATGTTTCTTATTGCCGAGTTGCCGATCAGTGGTTCAAATTCAATGACCACAAGGTTGAGATGGCCTCAAAGTCTGACGTCCTCAGTGCACAACCATACTTGCTGTTCTACATCATCAGATCCCTTTCCTGAGCCTAAAGCTCGTATCTTCTGCACGGCCACTCCGAATTCTTTGGGTACAGCCCATGAGGGCAAGGACTTTAGACGCTTTGCATATCACCGATGGCTGCGCGATAGAGCAGGCACGAGAGAACTACTACAGTCGGCATTTCACGGCGTTGGACAGGGCACACAACATTGCATACCAGGGTACAGGCCATCTGTTTGTATTGGAGTTTGGAGGACAGGCGGTAATCCTTATTGTACGTGAAACAGTGGCATTTGTGGGAAGATCTTCACAGTCTGTTCTCCAAATCATGTGCAGTCTCATGCACATACCGAATCACACATGGATGCATGCCACGGCATCACTGTTCTTGCCCACCTTCAGCCATTTGCTGCCACGTCCACAACCGACACTCGTAGCTGGCATAACAGCAGAACTCGTTGCTGAGCCCTCGCGCGTGTTTTGGTTCGAATGTTGTCAGTTTCACTCCGAACGACCTATACACCTTGGCGATGAGGTCTCGCATACGTTCGCCGGTGGAAACAATCACGCGACCCGTAGTTGTGACTCGAGGGCTAGCCAGCCATCGGACCGTCATAGCAGCTGCGAACACAATCAGCGAAACTTGCGTAACTATTTCAGGAGTTTCCGTCTCTATATCTTGAAAGGGTACGACTATACCTTTGGTCTGGCAGTCTTCGTTCAAGAATGGCGGATCGCAGACGATGCGAGTAACCGCTCCTTTGAGCTCGGCTTCCGAATGTTAGTGCTCTGGTGTCGTTCGCGTCAAGCCAAACAAGAAGCCCGAGGGCAAGCAGCTTCTTGTGGAAGATGGAATTGTTCCTACCTGGCAGTTTGAAAGGGTGAGCAAAGTCATACCATATGAACTCTGGGAACATCCTGAAGCGGTCGTCATGCTCTAACAGTATAATCTTAGGCTTTGGCTGTTCCGGACCATACTGGCCCTGTGGTCACAATAGTCAGATGCTTCGTCGACAACAATTATGACATGCTGCACATGTGACTTGCCAAGAGGTTCCTCAACGCGATAAAGACGCTGGGAGCTGAGACGACGGCAACTGTATCCGCCTCGTCGGCGTCACGAAGAAGCTCACCAGCATAAGCCAGTGCTGTTTCGTCCGAATACTGTAGGCCTCATCGGTTAGCCATCTCCCAAGGCTGGTTTCTTGAGCCGTGTAGCAGAATGTTGCGTAGCGACATTCCGTCAACTTTCACATACCCAGAATTGCGATTTGTTCCAGTCCTCTTCGAAAACAGACATGGAAAGTGGCACATTCCTCGCCGCATTTTCTTCAGCCTTTGCATTCAGCTCCTCAAAGCGCTTTTGATGCGCATCCTTTTCGGCGTTGAACTCTGCAAGCGCAGCAAGTGCGTGAGACGAAAGGGCACTGTGGGACGAATTTCAGTTCCTGACAGGATTTTGCCTAGAATTCGCAATACGACATACAGGGGCTCGTCGTCCGAATCATCCATTTTGCCGCTGTGTGTACTTGGGTAGACGAGGTGAGACGTCAGAGCAGGCTGCAGGCTCTTAATTCATTCACTTTGGTGTTGTTGCTTCCTGTCTGAAAGATGAACTTGCCTAAGTGGAGAAAATCAGTGGCCGAACTTACATAAGACAAGAACGTGGGATTTGTGAAGCCTGAAAGCTAGAACCCAGTGCACCTGCGACTCTTGCATTTCGAGGCAAAGAATGCGCATTATATTCCTTTCAAAATTCACAAACAACTCTTTCCACCAAGTCTTGTCACCTCAAATTGAATCAAGGGGATACAATCCGTCCTACTCCATATGGCAAGATCATTACTCGGGGACGCTTGCGAGCTGATTGACAGGTTTACCAAATCCTCGTCTCGCGGAAGTCACACGGTCACACTTATATTCACGATGATGCTGTGTTTCTGTTGTTCCTTTGGTCCGCTCTGTCTTCCATCCCCCAGCGCGTTCAGACGTCCGCGGGCAGACACGATTTTAATCAGCAGCCACTGTCCCTGCCGAGACCGGCAGTCTCATAACCCGCGCATTGTCGCGCGCGAACGATCATCTTGCCATGAATCAAGCGATATCCTCTCTTCCATTGAGGTAAGTTGACTAAGAATAAGAGACTTGTTTGTGAAGCGACACCTACTCTAAACCGAGTGATTATTTACAACCAGACACCCATTACACAACCCTTCCAACAAGGGCGCAAATGGAATCGCATCTCACAACTCATCGCCAACATGCAGATACTTTCGCTCCTCCCTCTTCTCCTTTTCAGTCGCAGGCGGCAAATCGTAGAAATTACCGCTACGAAACCCTTGCTACAATAGAGGTTAGCCACTGTATCAAAGACTGGTGCATCGTGATATACTGACCAGGTAGTGATATGTGAACTTGCTGATATCACCGGGCTCGATGCCGAGGTCCTTAAATGTCTTGGCCGTCTCATCAATTTCCTGATCGATGAACTCGCGCTCGATCTCGTCAGCAGACAATGTAGGCCACCATAGGGCCTTATTAAGAAGGCCGGCGATCGGCTTCAGAAGGCTTTTAGGGACGTTGATGTGGCGGCGGTGTTTGAAAATCTCCCGATCGACCATCTCCGCAATCTCAGACATGGCATACGTCTTGGGTCCGTGGAGCTCGAAAGTCTGTCCTGCAGTGTTGTCATCGTAGAGCATAAGCTCAAGAGCATGACCAACGTCGATAGACTAAGCGAGTTAAATACACTGCAGAATCTGGATGGGCAGATAGGCAGGTGGAACCTACGTGAACAGGAGCAAAGCGCTCGCGCATGTTGTTCGCCGTAAGAAGATTCAGAACGGAAGCAAGCTTCAAAAGAAGGTTGTCCTCGAAGCCGAACAGAGGAGCAGGCCGAACGATGGTGGTTTCGGGGTAAATGCTGCGTGCAATTTGCTCACCCTGGGCCTGTTGCATACCATATCAGTACCCGTACAGCTGTCTCCGATACATATCCAACGAACCTTGGTGCGGTAGAATTCGGAAGGCGAGTCAAGATTCGCGCTGTGACTAGAGACATGGATGTAACGGTCGACGTCGTACTTGGCCACGGCATCGACTATTCGCTTGGTACCCTCGATATGGACATCCTCTAGAGAGAAGTTTCTGTGCGAATCGTCAGCCAACAAGGCACGAGACGTGAACAAGGACAGGTGGGTGGTTGGTTGTACTTGGTGGGATAGTTTCGGCCGACCAGGTCGTAGACAACGTCTGAGTGCCTGACGCTCTGCTCAATTGATTCGGTGTTACGCAGATCGTATTCCTGCCAAAGGTCAGTCAGGTTATGCATTGGTATCGCAAGGGAAACATACAACAAAGACGATACGGCCAAGGTCACCGGTAACCTTGAGATGGCGTTTGGCCATTTCCTCGCGGAATGGCACAACGACGGTGCATCCCTGGCGAGCTGGAAAGCTGTCAGATCGAAGAATGGGTTGACATAGGGCGTGCGATCCTACCCAATCTGTTCACGATGTAGCGTCCTAGCTGGCCCGTTGCACCAAAAACGGTGGCTGTGTGGCCTGGAAAATCGTTAGAATGGCATCGTGCGCCTGTCAACAGATCGAGGACGTACCGCCGAGGGAGGATCTATACGAAGGAATCAGCAAAGCCCTCCCCAGCATTCAATTGACCTCGATGACTGACCTTCCGCCCTGGGTGCGTAGAATGGGTTTGCCAGTCCGGGTGATTGCAATATCGGAAATCGGCTGCCTTCGCAACAGGTTCTGAGCAACCTTAGGGGTCGACCGCACGGCGGTCTGAAGAGGAGCCATTTTCGAGTCCAGGCGAGGGCCAGACAGGGCAATTCGGTCCCAATTGATGGTGGCAATGCTGAGGTTCAGTCACAAAGCTCGCGGGACGATGCGCGCACTTCGGGTCATGAACCACGGGCTCGTTGATGAGCACGAACCAATGAACGGTCACGTGTTGGTAAAGGCTGAGAATGGTTGCTGACTCAGCCGTCACCATGGCCGGGACAGTGCTTCTCACAGAGACACCTGGTAAGACCCCACTAGCTACCTAGTCGGAGCTCTGCCAGGGAGGTACCTTCGACGTACCTTAGGTACCTAAGGTAGGAGGTACCTGCCTATCAACCAAGGCCTCACGTCAGGTACGACCAGGCTCCCGGCAGCCGCGTTGACAAGGTACCTGCGCCTAGGAGCGCACCTGGCTCCAGTACACACTTACCTACCTACCTTCTCTTACCTTCCTGGACAATCGCATCCACTGCCCAAGACTGCATCTCTGGCACACACTTCACAGTTATCGCCGGATTCTGGTCCATTCTTTGCAAACTGCACTTACTCGAGAAGACGTCTCCTCGCCGTAAGATCACCCACTCTGAACTCGCCATCCGATCACCGTCTTCCAGGAGCGAACTTATCCCTGACAAGACGAGAGCTTGCAGCTCTAGCCTAGCCAATATGAGTGCCGACACCATCTCCGATTTTCTGGCCGAGCAGCGCGACAAGGCTCCCGAAGAGCTTCAGCATAACATAATTCAGTTTGAAGATTACTGGGAACGCAAGCTTTGGCACCAGTTGACGGACTCACTGGGCGAGTTCTTCGCGCATCCTGGCAGCGCGCCTCAACGACTCGACTTCTACAAAGTATTCATTCTCAAGTTTGCCGACAAGATCAACCAGTTGAAGCTCGTGGACCTTGCTCTCAAGGCTGCCGACGAATGCGATGGTATGTTGCATGACTTGTCGGAAGCAAGCTGCAGAGTGATGCTGACAAATGATGGACTAGATGACGACGAGAAGCTTGCCTTCTTGCAAGGCGTTGCAACCAAAGTAGATCGTCCCAACTCACAAGATGCCTTTGTTTATGCATCTGTGGCTGTAGCGCGGGTTAAGCTCGATCTCGAGGATCTTGATGGCGCCCGAAAGGACCTCGACGCAGCGGAAAGGATACTCGATACCTTTGATTCGGTCGAGACTGTTATCCATGCCGCCTTTTACGATGCCAACGCCAGTTACTACCAGGTAAGAGATGGTCTATCCATGACTTCAAGCGACTGGTTGACTAATACGTCGTTCACCACCAGCGCAAATTGGACTTTGCCGCCTACTACCGCAACGCCCTCCGCTACTTGGCCTGCATTGACATCAGCTCGCTATCCGCCAACGAACGACATGGCCGCGCTCACCATCTGAGCATTGCCGCCCTCCTATCTGACAGTATTTATAACTTTGGCGAACTTCTGCTGCATCCAATTCTCGATGCTCTTAAGGACAGCAAGAAGAATGCTTGGCTGCGAGACCTTCTTTTCGCCTTCAACCGGGGCGACCTCGCCGCGTTTGACGTGCTCTACGGCAACATCACCTCCACACCTCTTCTCAATGAGCATGCGGACCACCTCCGCCAAAAGATTTATCTTGCTTCGTTGACGGAGACCATATTCCGCCGGCCACCGCACGACCGTGCCATGACGTTTGCCGACATAGCTAGCGAGACCAAGGTGCGCCCGGACGAAATCGAGCACCTTATCATGAAGGCGCTCAGCCTAGGCCTTCTCCGGGGCACAATTGACCAGGTGGACGGGATGGCCCACATTACCTGGGTGCAGCCGAAGGTGCTGGACCTGAAGCAGATTGGCAACATGCGAGACCGTCTGCTGGAATGGGACTCGAGCGTCAATCAACTGGGCAACTGGATCGAGGCAGCCGGAGGTGATGTGTGGGCTGCGTAGTGTTCGGTGAGAGCAGGAAGCAGGTAGAAATGATGCCATGGAACGTAACAGCAGGATGCATACGTGACTGTTGTAACATGTATAATACCTTGAAAACATGTACCAAGTGAGTTTGGACGCGCCTTGAGATAAAAGTCCGGTTTGGGCGGGCCAGTCTCATGAAATTACATTTTTGCTTCGGGCATCTCAAGTGGGAGCAGCGCACCAATGCAGTGGCGCCTTGTGGTGATGCCGAGCCTGATGACTGCATTGGGAAGTGATATCATTGATAGGCTTGAAGGATGCTGTTCTCAAGAAGTAGGCCCAAGAACCATCACCGACCCCGCGATCCACGCAGGCCACCAAACACACCAGATGACTACAGGCGTATACATGCCCCATACATTCCATCCAAATGCTGCGTTCCGCAACACCTCTCCAACATCTAGACCAAAGAAAGCTGTTGCGGAAAACATCACCGCCGTTGGAGACACGAGTTGCAACAGTGCCGAAGATGCATATCTGGCGAAGTCGTTCTTGGGCCATGGTTGCACGAAGGTCAAAGGACTGGCGAGCAGCCCAATGAAAAATGCAAGCGAGAAATTTAACGTAGCCAGAGCCGACAGGAACATGCCCAGCAGAAGCAGCGAGAAGCATTTGATGAGCTGATAGTGCTGCAAAGTGGGCTGGTATGCTGTCTTTAAAATGAAGGATAGCACTGAAGGAAGAATACAGTTCAGAACCGCAAAAGCTGAGAAAGCCACGGAGAGCAGCTGCCATCTGGTTAGCTGGAATATAACGCGAAACGGAAGTAGCTCTTACGTTTGCTGGCAGATGGTTGAAAAGGAAGAGAGGAAAGACCCCTAGGAACTGGCTTATCGTCACAGCCAAAAGGGGTACGAAGAGTTCTCTTTGAACCGTTGTTGAGCCGGCTGAACCAGGGCCTGACCCAGATTTCTGTGAACCATCTCCAGGCTCCCGGTAACCGCTCTTGACCCAGAAGAATATTGACATGATGCTGAAGTTTGCAGCAAGAATCATGGCACTGGGCAGGTATGTGCCAATACTAACGAAGCGATCCTTATTCATAAGCAGGTAGAAGAAGAAGCTTTGGTGCAGGTGTTCCAGCAAGTTGTTGAGGCTACGGAACGACCCTTCAATGAGACGGCCCATGGCCATTTCATCTTGCCACCCATCGCCAAAGGGCTGAAGTGTAACAGCATCAACGTGATAGGGGATGAAGCTGCTGTGGGGACCAGACGCATAGCCTAGGCCCTGCTTCAGCATTCCGCGAAGCATAGTACGCAGGCGGTCATTATACTTGTCGGAGTGTTTCCACATATTTTGGATGAGTGTTGGCATGTGCATCTGACCGTTGGAAATACTGTTAACGGCATTGATGAGATCCAGGTTGGGGAGTTGGCCGTTCACTCCGTCATAGACGATGTGTATGTTCTTGAAACGATGCTCTTGTGCGAAATCGATGGCGATAGCACCCTGTAGTGCGCCTGATTTGATTGGCAAGGACGCAACTCGCGCCGGATCATGGGCGTCATGATAAGCATCCACCCAGGCTTGCGTCCCGGTTGTACTGTCTGGTGGCATGACCAGGATTATGTCTTTGGACCATAATGACCATCGTTTGAAGTAGCGCGCCAGTGTCAATGCAAGTGGCACCCCTATAGTATTGCGCATCCCATCAGTGTTCTCCCAAGCTGCGACGAGGACGATGGCTTCGGTAGCGTCGCCGCGGGGGGCTTGTAGGATAGCGTAAAGGTTTTCGCCGGCATACTCAAATCCCGACGACTCGTATGTGTAATTTTGACGGCCAACCTTCATGCCAAAGCTTTGAAGCAGGGCTTCCAGGTAATTATTGATCCTGCAGTACTCTGTTAGTCTCAAGACATACTGGGTGGATGTGGCTGCATGGGCCATACTCGTAATTACTCTTGCCCGCAAGCCCATCAATTTCGTGCTTGTATCCTCGGAAGACATTTTGATCGCTACCAGCGAAGTAAGTGTGCACCTGGCCAGGGAGCAACGCATTCTCGGATATATATGTCCTTCGCGAGTAATCGTTGAGTGGCAGAAGAAAGAGCCAAGCTATCCCTCCAATAATGCAGAGAAGGGATAGATATGGAGGCAGCTTGAGTAGGCGAGGGTCGCGTCTGATGGAGAGTGCTGAAGCTGTAGACAATCGCGTCAGTAAGGTGTAGCCGGTTCAAGAGGGTGTTGTTGGAACGTAAGGCTATGGACGTACAGATAAGGCGCGACATGGTGTATATCTCTAGGAGGTATTCCCTCCAATAACACAAAGACAGGTAGCGCCTCGATGAAGATGTGTTTGACAATGCAGACCAGGACTAGGATTGATGATAACAAATCCTGTTAACGCTTAAACAACGACAGGTCGGATAGTGGTGGTGCCAGTACTTAGCCCAGTGTCGGTTCTAGATCTACGACACGTTGAGTTGGCGTAGTGTTTTCAATGCCTACCTACCTAGGTAGGCTTGGTAGGCCAGCAAGACAAGACCACTTTCCGTTGTCAGGGGTCCCCGCCTGCCGTGCATCTACTCCCTGCATTGACAGACATACACGAGCCCCACGTTTTTGACCAGCATGTGAGATCCCATACCAGCAGATGCTTATAAGCGGTGTAGTAACACACGGATCTGAAAACGCGACCTGCATTCGAGAGCTTAGCCAGCTAACCAAGGTACTGGCAAGTGGACCAAAAAAACATTACATTGTATGCCACGATCCACTGCTTCGATGCGTCTCATTAAAGCGCCGCCATCCCATCAGTAATGCTCGGAGTCCAGGTGAAATAGACCCAGTCCAGTTACTGTCATCCGCCACAAGACTACAACCAGTTGTGCGGACCATCGCGGGTGCGCCGAGGAACAAGTATTTCGCAAAACGATCTATCCCACAACATATCCAACTCCGCAAACGCCTGAAACTGAGGTAAACCGGAACGACAACCGAGCGCAAAGGTCGATGTGTACATTATGATTGCAGCTTGTGGCAAGTCGTGTGCTCGTGATTGCCTAAGCTCCTAATCGCTGCGATGACCCGACGAGAGACATCGGCACATTATTGCTGGCGTGCCCACCTGACGGCAACAAACCAAAACGGCCGTAGGTCTTCTGATCCACGCTGACGTAGTGCGGGAGACGCCCGAGAAGATTCAGCTTTGCTTCCACCCAGCGCAGAGCCCATTCAGGGGGTGCAAGGAACTTTAGATAGCCGAGTCCAACTATGTCAGGCTTGTCAGTAAAGCTTGAAATTTTCAGCCGTGGAAGGAGAAGGGGACTTACAAAGGTAGCCTACCCCGAGACTGCATAGATGGCCTAAGAGGCTGGTACCAGGTACAAGCGCTGAAACCACTACAGCTACGATCAGCGGTATTGTCCATGTCGGTATCTTCCACGTGCCAATTGTCAAATGAGGGTTCGTCTTGTATGTCCGAATAGCTTCAACACCAAGGAGAAGGAAGACCCAGATGCTGCAAGTGTTTGTTAGCATCACGCATATGTGTTGTCGCATCAGTTGGGTGCATCTCACCTAGCCCCCATGACCGGAGTGTTTCGTCGGAGAATAAGCAACTCGATAATGGTATAGGCAACGGCAGGAATAGTTGTCAGAGCTGGCATCGGGTCAGTCGTGTCCCAACGGGAAGTCGTCCTGAGGCTGTCTTACGGCCGATGAAAAGGGATATCGAGGTTAAAGTGCCAAACTCTGATTCAAATCGGTCCATCAATGGCGTTAGAGCCAAAATATTCAAGATTGTGTGTATGAGATTGACATGAATAAAAGGAAAGGTATTGATCCGGTAAGCTAGACGAAACGTGGTAGGCTTAGTCGGCGTATCCTGATGGCAAAAGGTTGACGTGGGAACAAACCTGAAGTGAATGATAGCTGGTCAGGGACCAGTGACCCCCATTGCCGGATATCCCATGTTGACTGCAATCCTGCAGCCCAAGCCAGAACAACAATCAGAATTACGAGGCGTGTGAAGAGCGGCAAACGTTGCACGAAGGTTCTAGCGCGTGCCGTGTTCAGCGACGAATACACGGAAGACGCCATCGCGCCGTATCTTGTCGAGTGACGGAGGCCTGCCTGGCTATTGATGTCGATCTAGGCTGCTGGCGAGTATCCGTAGGTCGAATGGTAGTCTAAACCGCAGGCGGCAAGCAAGACTCCGATCGCTATCAGAGTGTACGTATTGGCAGTAATCGACAAGGCTTGTGTCGATCGTCCGGTGCAGAAGTATAAAGAGTAGTCGAGTGGAGGAGGCAGCCGTGGATGCAACACAGAGTTCTTCTCAGAATCCGATGCAGCCGATCAGGCAACTGAAGAGTGGATGCTTTAGGCGGACAGACCGTGCTGCATTGAGCTGTTCCACACGTCTACCTAGGTAGGTACCTTAGTTGTAGGTGGTGTCGCTCATCAAACCGATATGCCAATAGCGCATCCATTGAAGTTACGATTGGGGTAGATGCATAATCAAGCTCGTGTCCATCTTCAATTAACGTTGGTCTTGTGCTAAAGCATTATCTGACACGACTGCTTCGCTGGCTCACGGAATACTATGTACTGGCATGACGGCAATTTCCAGGGCGAACGAAGTAAAGGCCTTAAAAATAAATCAATGCTCCCTTTTGTACAAACAGGAAATCATCGGACTACATAAGGGGACAGAAACCTATATCAGCTCCCCGGCAGACCAATCGACCACGAGGGGCCATATTCATCCTCCTAAACCGAACTTCAGTCCAAACCGGCACCCCAAAGCATGCACGTAGGTATTTGCGCCGTGAACAAACACGATAATAATCATCATCTCGGACACCCTGCCCTGCCTGCTTCTCCTATCCACAGGTATTTTACGCCTTGGCAGCCTTGGCCATGGTGTTGAGGGCGCTGCCGTTCTTGAACCACTCAATCTGGGGCTCGTTGTAGGTGTGCAGCAGCTTGACTTCGTAGGCCGCGCCGTCCTTGGGGTGCACAACCATCGTCATAGGCTGACCGACAGCAATGCTGGTGCAGAGGATGTCGACCTTTTCAAAGTAATTAGCAAACCGCCTTAGAAAAAGTACATTGGGTGATGTGTAAACATACCTTGTCATCAGGCTTAATCTTGTCGTAATCGGCAGGGTCGGCGAAGGTAAGAGGAAGCATGCCCTGCTTCTTCAGGTTGGTCTCGTGGATACGGGCGAAGCTGCGGGTGATGATGGCCAGTCCTCCAAGGTGCCTGGGCTCAAGAGCAGCGTGTTCGCGAGAGCTACCCTCGCCGTAGTTCCAGTCGCCGATGACAACCCACTTGATGCCCTTGGCCTTGTAGTCACGGGCAACAGCAGGAACGGCACCAAACTCGCCCGTGGTGAAGTTCTTGATCTTGTTGGCCTCGCCGTTGGCTTCGTTGATGGCGCCGATCAACATGTTGTTGGAAATGTTGTCCAGGTGGCCACGGTATTTCAACCAGGGGCCAGCCATGGAAATGTGGTCCGTGGTGGTCTTGCCCTGGGCCTTAATGAGAATGGGAAGATCAGTGGCATCCTTACCATCCCAAGGCGTGAAGGGCTCAAGAACCTGGAGACGGTCAGAGGTAGGGGAGACCTGGACGTTGACAGAGGCACGGTCCTTGGGAGGGGCCTGGTAGGTGTCTTGTCCGGGGTCGTAACCACGCTGGGGGAGACCATCACCAGTAGGGGGA
The DNA here is from genome assembly GCF_000150675.1 of Verticillium dahliae VdLs.17. Taxonomy (NCBI): domain Eukaryota; kingdom Fungi; phylum Ascomycota; class Sordariomycetes; order Glomerellales; family Plectosphaerellaceae; genus Verticillium; species Verticillium dahliae. The sequence continues at coordinate 2,173,293 of NW_009276940.1, forward strand.
GACAACTTGAACTCCTTGCCGTCCTTGTCCTTGAGGGTGTCGGTAAGGGGGTTGAAGTGCAGGCTACCGGCAATTGTCATGGCGACAACGAGGTCAGGGGAGGTGACGAAAGAGTGGGTGGCGGGGTTGCCGTCGTTGCGACCGGTGAAGTTGCGGTTGTATGACGAGATAATGGAGTTGGCCTCGCCCTTCTTCACGTCCTGACGATCCCACTGGCCGATACAGGGACCACAAGCATTGGCGAGGACCATGCCGCCGAATTCCTCGAAGGTTTGGAGCTGACCATCACGCTCAATAGTGGCGCGGATCTGCTCGGAACCAGGAGTGACAGTGAAAGCAGCCTTGGCCTTGATACCGTGGTTGAGAGCGTCACGGGCGATGGCAGCAGCACGAGACATGTCCTCATAAGAGGAGTTGGTGCAAGAACCGATGAGACCAACCTTGAGCTCCTCAGGCCAGTTGTTGGCCTTGGCAGCCTCAGCAAACTTGGAGATGGGGGTGGCCAGATCCGGGGTGAAAGGTCCGTTGATGTGGGGCTCGAGCTCAGACAGGTTGATCTCAATCAGCTGATCATACTGAGCACCCTCGTCCTCCTTGAGCTCGTGAGCATAGGTGCGAGCGAAGTCACCAATGTCCTTGCGCTTGGTGGCTGCCAGATAATCGTACATGCGGTCGTTAAAGGGGAAGACAGACGTCGTCGCGCCGATCTCAGCTACAGGTTGTTAGACCGCTGTCCAGGCACCTGGATTGGAGCTTTGCAAGTGAACGTACCTCCCATGTTGCAGCAAGTCGCCATGCCGGTGGCGGAAATGGTGTTGGTACCAGGGCCTACGTAAAATAAAGTCAGCCAAGATCTCTCGTACTAATCGTGCTGTTCTCGTGAGGGATGAAGCTTACCGAAATACTCAACAATGGCACCGGTGCCACCCTTGACAGTCAAGATGCCAGCGAGCTTGAGAATGATGTCTGTGAGCCATGTTAGTGACTTGAAATTCTCTCAGAGGAGAAAGGGATTCGCCTCGTGGGCTGTCTTGTGCAACGGTTGACCACTAGGCGATACGTCGTTGCAATGCCAACAAGACAAGGGATTATGCACATAAATGTACGAGGTCCCGCCCAATGCGCTAAGAGGAACCGAGGATGGATGGGGGTATCGACTGACCCTTGGGAGAAGTCCAGCCGGACAGCTCGCCAGTAAGCTTGACACCAATGACGTTGGGTGCCTTCAGCTCCCAGGGGAGGTTGGCCATGACATCGACAGCATCGGCACCTCCGACACCGATGGCGGCCATACCGAGACCGCCACCGTTGGGAGTGTGCGAATCAGTACCGATCAAGAGACCACCGGGGAAAGCGTAGTTCTCAAGAAGAATCTGGTGGATGATACCGGAACCGGGCTTCCAGAAGCCGATGTTGTACTTGGCGCAGGCGGAGGCAAGGAAGTCGTATACTTCCTTGTTGATGTTGACGGCGCGCTCAAGATCCTTGGCGCCTCCAATCTGTGCCTCAATCAAGTGATCGCAGTGCACAGTGGTGGGGTTGGCGACAGAAGGCATGCCGGCGGACATGAACTGGAGAATGGCCATCTGCGCAGTGGCATCCTGACACGCGACGCGGTCAGGGCGCAGCTTCAGGTAAGAGGACCCGCGCTTGATGTCCTGCTCGTGAGGGTTGTCGAGGTGAGAGTAGAGAATCTTTTCGGCATAGGTCAAAGGCCTGTTAAGACGGCTTCGCACAATTGCGAGGTTCTCCGACATCTTCTTGTAGTTGATGAAGTTGTTGTCTTCCCAGTTGTTTTGCTTGACCTGATGAGGTGTCAACACTGCACGCCATGCTAGCACGCATGCTTGATCGCGAACATACCTTGCGGTCGAGCGGGGAATCAGAAACAGTGGCCATGCTGCGGCGCAGACCAGTGCTGCCAACGGCAGCAGTGCGGCTCCGGGCGACGTTGCCCAGGAGCTGTCGTGAGGCCATCATGACTAGGACGGGTGGGGGAGAACAGCAGCTCAAGCTGGTCGGAGGGGGTCAATTGAAAGGGAGTAGTGAGGTTGTAGACCGTCACAGAAGGCGACAGTAAATCAAGACACCCTGACCTGGAGAGTCGTTGATTGAACCGATGAGAGTCTGGGGGGAGGAGGGGAGGGAGAGGTTGAAAGGGAAGAAGAGAGAGAGGTTTTCCGGCGAGGCCAGAAGAAGTACCAAGGGCTCCAGCGAGAACTGGCCCATCAGCCGGCTGCGATGGCTATTCGCACAGGCAGGCGACACTGGACAGGGTGGATGGTGGTTGCCGCGCCGGGGCTAGTGGCCCAGGGGGTGGATCTGTTCGGCTATGACGATGGCGACGGCGGCCCAGTCAACCAATCAGAGGCGGTCGATTATTTTCACTCTGCGCAGAAGCTCCCATTTGCCTCAAGTCTCCCTGGCTCTTCTCCAACTTGCACAATACCGCCACCCCGGGCGTTTGGCTCCCGCGTTATATCCCTCCAAAGAAACGGTTTCTTCACTGATTGCCGCAATTTGGCCTCGGAAGCATCGCGATACCTCTCACTAAACATGAACACTCAGTCGGGGTCTGCCCCTGTGGCCATTCTTCTACAACAGCCTAGTCTTGGGTACCTTGTGCTCTGTCCTGACAGCTGGCTTGCTGATTCTGGGCAGTGGGAAAAACTCCCTGTCCGGACAGTCTCCCCAAAACTGTTACGGAAATATGGCTTCTCAATATCTGCTAAAGACACGTCATGGTGGTGTTAATATCCCGCGGCAGGAGCCCCGGCACACCAACACGGCGGAGGGGAAGTCTGGCGCCCTCCGTAGCCTGTCTGAGATCTTGACCCTTCAGGTTTGAGCGCGATGCGAGCATATGAATGTAAGGACTACGTCACTTGGAAACACCTCGGTATATTCAGTACGTTTGGTCTCAAGAGCGAGCGCGTGCGCATCAACGCGGACTGCTGAATCACTCCTCATCGATGCGTTCGATGCTGTTGATGCGTTCAATGTTACTTGCTTCGAACCCCCAGACACGGTACCATCTGTTGCGAGCAGCAGCTTTGTGGTCCCTCGGCTTTACTCGGTTCACGACGAGGGTCCCGTTTTCCAGTGCGTGTAGGCTCCACTGGTTCCTGAGAAACCCCCCGTCCTTGCGTTCCAGCCACACGCCTGCTTCCCATCGCGCGAAATCCGAGATTCTTTTCTCCATTGCGGGAGCCTGAGCTCGGAGCCAAGGTTGGGCGGCTCGGCCGAGGTGACTTATCTCCTATCAATACGGGCCTTCGCCCGACCCCCTGTTCGAATGCGAAGTTTTTGGCGCTGTTTCTGTTGTCCGGGATCACCGAGCCTGCATCTATGCTCCGCGGGAGGTCTTGACAGGTAGCTCGACTTCAAGCGCATTTACCTGAAGCTTGATTGGGTTTCCATTATTGTGCCTTGCAATCACATGACCCCACCACGGGACACTCCACTCCGCCCAAGAGCGCACCTACACCACCCCCGTTACTGCATTATCTGGCTGCCCTTTACGATAAGCCTCTGTCAGGAAATCTCCCCACCATCGGGCCCCTGCTGGTCCACTAAATTTTTCCGTAACTGATTTATCGTCAACCTTACTCTCTTTACTGGTGAAGAGCCAGCGCGCCAACCGTCATATGAAAGTTGCCGTTGCGTCCAAAAAATCACGTACCTCCCTTCCCCTATGCCATACTGAAGGAATTCGCAATGGGTGTCACTGCTCATAGGACGATTACCAAAACGAGACGGAAGACCAGGCACGTTACTCGACCACACACTGCGCCTTTGGTAGACTAATGTTCTGGCTGCTACTAGGGATCTCGACCAAATCAAGGCAGACCTCTTGTCTCCCCAACATCTCCGTCAATACAAAGAGACCAAGGCGACTGAGGATTTGCCCGCCCTCGGCCAACACTATTGCATCGAATGCGCGAAGTGGTTCGACACAGAGACCAACCTCGTCAGTCACAGGAAGGGCAAGCCTCATAGGCGCAGGTATGTCACAATAGCTTATGCTTCCTTTTTGATACCTGCCCATGCAATGCCGAACAAAATTCTCGACGCACGAACGCCGACTGATTGCGCACCCTACCAGAGTCAAGGACCTCAAGGAGGAACCCTACAGTCAGAAAGAAGCCGAGGCTGCGGTAGGCCTTCGTACGGACAATACGGGACCGAGCAAAAAGAACGATACTGTCGAAAAGGCTCCAGATCACGAGGTCGAGATGGCCACCTGAGTCAGCATCCAGCATCTCTCTCAACACGACCATCACTCTTTCCACCCTCGGAACATGTCCCCAGGTTGGACAGAAACAATGAGTGGCGCAACAGTGGCACATATTTTGCTGTGGCGAGAGCCGGCAGCCGCCCCTGCGAAAGCATGCTTCAGCCAGATGCTCCGTTTCCACAGACCGAATCGCGGCGATTTACCAGGAAGCAGGGCCCTCATCGAACCCCTCGACCTCTGGGTAATCCACTGCTTCGACCCCTTTGTATTCCGGAAGCCACACGACGCCCACCTCCGGTCCCTCGGGTGGATGCAGCGCCCCGGGCTGAAGGGGCTGGCACTCGCGAAATCGAGGGCTCTGAGGGTTTATGCCTTGGAACAGGCCTGGAGGATGGTGGAGGGTTGTCGATGAAAGACGTGTCGGTAGTCCTAAGGTCAAATCAGTTGTGTCACTCTTGTCAATGCATAATGACCCACAACTAACATGAACGTTGTTTCTCCATCATCGTCGCCTCGTCCGGGCCTTTCTGGGACGGGGTCAGTTGCTTTCGTTTCGTCAGCTTTTGTGACTCTTGCGTGTTCTTGATTGCGAGATGATACTGCTTACCTTGCAAATCGACATGTTGCCTATCTCGGCGGAATGATTCGGCAACAGGCCCTTCAGGAAAATCGACACAAAAGGCATTCATATTCAACCCGTAAAGGAAACTCGCGAACGACTCGCTGAAGCGTGACAAACTTTCATGCATGAGCTGAAAGTGCATCATGTTGGCCTCCAAGTCAGCCATGGCATCAGAGAGCTCGGCAAATGCAGGTTCGAACGTGGCAAGAGGAAATGCATCAGCATTTGGTCCGGTGCTCGCTCTTGCTGATTCGCGAAAGGAGGAGCGCGAGGATGGGCGCAATGGTGTAGTCGGCCGTGATGTTCTCGAACGAGACGTAGATCGCCCACGCGCATTGTTATGGGGTTCGCTGGACATGATGGGAGACGCTGGCGTGCCGCGCTGGCTGGGGCTGGCTGGGGCTGTGTTTGTGGTGTCAAGACTTGCAGCGGCAGACGAACCCTCGTCGTTGTCACTTATTGACCAGTGCCGCCGACGCCTGCTTATTCGCTACTGGTCGATGCTATAGCAAAGCGAACCTCGCAGGTGGTGGGGTGTCGCGTTCGACAAGAAGAACCACGGAGGGGTGGAGTTCCTGGTGGGGGGTCCCACAGATGATTGGACGTTTTGTGCAATCAAGGGTGTCGCGCAACATGAGCCACTTGGAGTTCTCAGTTTAGTCGATTGAGCTTGTGGCGTGGTTTTATTCACGTCACCGAATGCAGTGCACCAGCATGATCTGATTGATCCCAGTGACAGGAGAGTAATCGGGTTTAAATGGCAAGAGATTCATAGAGCTTGCTCGAGAACAAACCTGGGCAAGTGCTACAAAACAGCCGGAACAACTCTCCCCCGCGTTCACTAATTCCCAGTACCTTCACTTGCTGCAACAATTGATAAATGCCATTGGTTGAGGAGCTACCTGTCACAACCCTGGACAGATTCGCCGGGGTTGAAACCTATGGACATCAGAATATGTTCCGTGTCCTAGGCTGAGCTGAGCTTCATCTTCTGAAACTGCTCGATCGTCTTCTCGTAATTCTTGGCCGCTGACTGAGCATCGGCCAGCTTCTTCCTCTCTGTTGTTAACACAACATCACTTACCTTGTCCTCAAAACCGTCCTTGGACATAAGTTCCTGTTGCTTCTTTGCAGCGCCTTGACTCTTTTGTAGCTTCGCCTGGATTTTCTTGATCTCCGCATCAATGTTGTTGAGGCGAGAACCTAGTTCAAGGAAAACAGACAGATCCGCCGTAAGGACAAAGACAGCGCATCCGTTCGGAATGGCGCCCTCTTGAGCTTCCGGGCCTACAACTTGCAACTCTGCAATGCCTTTGCCGCTCAGAGACTTGATTGCGGCCACTTGCTCGTTGATCTTGATATAGCTGTCGGTAGTCGAAGCCTTGATAAAAGCACGGCCGTCTGCCCGCACGTTGTATTCAGACGTCAACGAACGAATACCCTGGGCGCAGCTCAGACCCAACTCGTATTCGCGCGCGTCAGTCTCAAACTCTAGGCTTGCGTCAAATGCGGGGTAGGGGGCCAGCATGATCGTCTTCGTAGTATCGTTCTCCCTCTTGGGAAGGCGCTGCCACAGCTCCTCGGTGATGAACGGCATGAACGGATGCATGAGGCGAAGGGCGACGTCCAATGCAAGGAACAGGGTCTGTTGGGCGCTTGACTGCGCCTCGGGTGACCCGTCAGAAAGGATAGTTTTGCTGTTTTCCTGATGATTGAGTTAGTACAAGTCTCAACGCAACGGGATGAGGCGACTTACGATGAAGATATCGCACAGCTCGTCATAGAAGAACCTGTTCCAAGTTTAGCTTGCGCTGCCTGGTATTGCGCCAGCGAACTTTGCTCACTGGTATGCAAACTGTGTGCTCTTTGAAAATTCCCGAGCCTCTAGTGTGTCGTTGATGCCCTTGACTGCGACATTCATGCGGTGCAAGATCCATCGCTCCGGAATCGATAGCTTGGCGGTGTCAAGTTTGGTCACAGGAACAAAATCCTGAGGAAGACGACCAAGAACATACTTGCTTGCCTGCCAGATTTTGTTGCAGAAGCGGCGATAAGCGTGCATGACCTTGATGTCAAAATTGATGTCACCACCTAGGCTTTGTAAGTATATGTGGTAGATATTAGGGGAATTGTACCAGTTTGGTTGTGCTTACCGCCAGTGGTGTACGAAATGAGTGTTAGTCGCAGGGCATCGGCGCCACACTCTGGGATGCCGCCGGGGAAGGCCGTCTTCTGATACTTGATCGCTCTGCTGATTTCGTCTTCCTTGAGATTGCCAACATGGAGCTTGGCATGAAGCTGATCGAGCTCTATGCCGCTAATAATGTCAAGGGGATCGATGACATTGCCGAGCGACTTGCTCATCTTGCGTCCTTCAGAGTCGCGAATGAGACTGTGGCAGTAGACTTCTTTGAATGGCACGCGACCAGTGAGCTTGAGGCTCAGCATGATCATACGCGCTACCCAGAAGAACAGAATATCCCATCCAGTCTCGAGAAGGTTGGTAGGGAAGAACTGCTTGAAATCCGGACTCTCAGTGTTGGGCCATCCCAAGGTGGACATGGGCCACAGCCCAGAGCTGAACCAGGTGTCAAGACAGTCAGGGTCTTGCTCCAGGTGAAACTTTTTGGAACCGTATTTGGCAGCAGCCTTCTCCTGCGCCTCTTCTGTGGTTCTTCCCACAACCCAGACAGAGTCGTCGCCCTCGGAAGCGTCCTCGCCCTCGAACACCACACGGTATGCTGGGATTCGATGACCCCACCTGCCACCAAGGTCAGTAAGAAGAGCACAACGCCTTGGTATGAAGAAACTTGCCAGAGTTGCCTGGAAATGCACCAGTCGTTGATGGAAGCCATCCAACGGCGGTACGATTTGTTGGCACTTTCAGGGGAAATTTTGACCTCGCCGCTCTCTACGACCTTGAGGGCAGCATCTGCCATGTCCTGCATCTGCATCCACCATTGAGGCTTGATAATAGGTTCGATGACGTCCTTCGACTTCTCGCACAGGGGAATCTTCATGGGGTTAGGCTCCTTCTTGACGAATAAGCCAAGTTTTGTCAGTTCTTCGACAACAGTATAACGAGCATCGAAGCGCCTCTGGCCCTCGAACCGGCCAGCATTTGCATTCAACGTGCCGTCATCGTTCAGGATGTTGATGAACTCTAGCCCATGCGTCTTGCCCATTTGGTAATCGTTAGGATCGTGCGCAGGTGTAAGCTTGACGGCACCAGTACCGAACTCTGGGTCAACGAACTTGCTGTCGGCGACGATCTTGAGGCGGCTATGAGGATACGTCAGCTGCAGGTCGGGGTTTTGATCCAGTTGCTGATGAATGTATAGGGAGGAGGTCTTACCGGTCAACGAATGGATGCTTGGCATATTTGCCGATCAGGTGAACATAACGCTGATCGTCAGGATGCACGGCAATGCCAGAATCTCCGAACATAGTCTCAGGACGAGTTGTAGCAACCTCAATGGTTTCATCGCTGTCCTCGATCTGGTATTTGAAGTGGGTGAGGACTCCAAACTCTACCTTCCGCTCATAACCGGGCACGCTCAGCATGGTGCGGCCAGTGATTTCTTTATTCTCAACTTCGAGAGTGCTGAGCGCTGTGTTCAGGGCGGTGCACCAGTTGACCAAGCGGCTGGAGCGGTAGATGAGGCCCTCGTCATGGAGACGGCAAAAGGTCTCAGCAGTGGCAGCACTCAGGTTCTTGTCCATAGTGAATGCCTCGCGGCTCCAATCCATGCTGCCACCCATCAGCTTCTGGGCGTTGTTGATACGCTGATGATATTCGTCCTTCCAATCCCAGACCATTCGAACGAAGCCCTCGCGACCAACATCGATGCGCGTCCTCTGCTCTTTCTTCCACAGCATCTTCTCCACCACTGATTGAGTCGAGATGCCGGCATGATCGCAGCCAGGGACCCACAATGTGGTGAAACCCCTAATGTCAACGGAAACCCCATGTCAGTCCAAGGCATACATCTCGACGCCGTGTCGCACCAAGGGATACAACATACTTCATGCGATGCCATCTGATGAGAGTGTCCTGAAGGGTATTGGCCAGTGCGTGGCCGCAGTGCAAGGCACCGGTGACATTCGGCGGCGGCAAGGGGATAACGAAGGTCCCGGCCGCATCAGCGCCCTGCTTGCTGGCCTCAGGCTTGAAGAAGCCGCTTTCCTCCCACCATTGGTACCAGGCAGCCTCGACAGCACTAGGGTTGTACGCGGAAAAGTGAGGGTGTTTAAAGGAGTGAAGAACCTTCTTCTGGCCGGCAGCCGTGTCGTTCTGGAAGGGCGGAAGTGTAGGAGTTGGCTCGACCTTCGGTTGTGACTTTGGTTTCGCCGTGTTCTCCTGCTTTTGTTTGTTCTGCTTGGCAGCGAACTTGGCGGCCTTCTCGGCAGCCTTTTCAGCCTTTAATTTCTCCTTTAGCTCTGTGATCAGGGGCGAAACATTAGCCAGTTGCCAAAATAGCCGTCAAGGTCAGGGTGGTGGTCGACGGAGCATAACGAGGTAGGATAAGGGACAGTGATCTACCGTTCTTGGCAGGACCTGAGGGTGCCGCCATGTTGAGGTTTCGAGTCGCACTTGCATGCAACAAGTTGCTTCGAAAGAGAATAATTGGGTGCGGACTGAGAGCTGAACGGTGTTGAAGTTGGGCAAGGCGGCGGAGGGGTAACCACGGCATATATCGAGTCGATATGTGGATGACTCAAGGGGAGTTTTTGGTCGGCGCGGGGTGAAAAACTGCAGGACAGCCTGCGGGCGGGATGCAATGTGGAGGGAGGGGTCCGATCGAAGCGGCAAGGTGATGTACCTAAGGTAGGCAGATAGGCAGGCAAGGTTGGCAGGCAGGTAGGGTAGCTCGCCTTAGTTGCTCGTTGGTGCAGTACTTGTGTGGCGGGCTGTCCTCGTGGAGTGCAGTGAGTCAATGTTGGGGCATGGAGGGGCTACTTGATAGGTACCTAGGCACAATAGGGTAATGCAAGATGCACCAATGCAGAAGTTACAAAAGGCTGGCTGTAGCGCTCACGGTCGTCCATTCGAGCCGAGAGTCTTGCAGCGGGGTAGCACAGGCTTACTGGTCAAAGAGGGTGACAAAACAAGTCACACCCATCAAGGGTGAGCTTACTTCGAACCAATATACTATGTATTAAGTTGCCTCAAAACTAATAGAAATACATCCATCCTTACACATATCACCTATCATGTATTATATAGAGTCTCAGAGCATTTAAAAGCCATCCGAGGTGTTGAAAAGGTTCCGAAGTTAGGGGTCTGTCTGGATGACACCTGTGTTTGGCAGGTTCGGAGTAAGATTTAATGTCACCCACCCCCTTGGGCGCCTTGGTGTTCTTGACTAACCTGCCTACCAGGTAACTGCGTGCGTATTGTAGGCTCCACACTCTCCTAGTCTTCTGTAGTCATACAATCACACACAGACACACGAACCGCACACCTCTCTTCTCTCACGCCAATCGGCTCGTCTTCACTCCAGGCAGGTCGTCATAAACAACAGTACGACCTTATATCGCGTCTCCGGGCCTTGTCTTGTTATTGCTGACTTTTCTTCTGGAAGTTCTTTAGCATCCATCCCTGCTCTTGCATCGCTGAGAAGCTTGTGTTTGGACTCGACGTAGAGATTGTGTTTGGTGTTGGAGTGGCCTCGTCACCTTCATTGAGTCAAGCTGCAAGCTCCGCCGGACCTCATTTCGCCAAACCTCCATGAGCATCAACCTCACAAACCTGCCCAAGCGCTTATTGGCCCGTAGTCAACCGCGTTCGCTGATTCCGGCTTCTCCGAGGCCTCATCTGCGCTCACTCTCACGCCCCCAAAACCGCGCTGTCCGCCTTACGCCAGGAGTCGCATGCGCTCCCAGGGTGTATCGCCAATTCATTCATCCTGAGCAACTTGAATCTCGCCTCGACTTGCTTGCCTTCTCTGCCACTCTTCTACTGATTTGTGTTGGAGTCAGCTTGGGCGACTACTGGGTGGAACAGGAACCATCACAGGCACCCGCGCAAGACGTAGCTGTCATTTCCGAAAAAGATATCATGGGGCAAGAGGCGCATCCAGGCCGCCCGGGAAACCTGACGCCTGACCAGGAAGAGAAGTTGCGCCAGTTATGGGGCCACGTTCTCAAGCTGTGTGGTGTAACAGATGAGAATGTCAACGCCGTGACTGAGGCCGTTGCTGGTGGCGCGGCCGATGCCGCATCCGCCGGTGACACAAACTCCCAGACCGGATCAGATTTGACCTTGCCCAGTGCAGGCAAGGCTGAGAAAGAGAAGCCTAAGAAAAAACGCATCTCCCTGTTCGGCAAGAAGCATAAGGCTGTGGAGAATGAGTCGCCCACGCAAGGTCAAGCTTCGCCTGGTTTGATGACTCACATCAAAGAGGGCGATGGTGAGGACAAGTATGGGCAGACACAGCAATTCTTCGACGCCCTAGCCAACCAGTCACCTCAGTCACTGCATGCCACCATCTGGAGCATGGTCAAGCATGACCACCCCGATGCTCTGCTGTTGCGCTTCCTCCGGGCTCGCAAGTGGGACGTCGACAAGGCTCTGGTTATGATGATTTCTACTATGAATTGGAGGCTCACCGAAGTTCATGTTGATGACGACATTATGAAGACTGGCGAGGCTGGTGCCGTGGCAGACGAGCAAGGCGCCGATGGAGATGCTAAAAAGCTCGGTGCTGATTTCATGGCTCAGATTCGCATGGGTAAGAGCTTCTTACACGGCGTTGACAAGTCTGGACGTCCCATTTGCGTTGTCCGTGTGCGACTTCATAAGCAGGGAGAACAATGCGAGGAGAGCCTCGAGCGGTACACTGTTTACCTTATTGAGACAGCACGGATGGTTCTGGCGCCGCCTGTTGACACAGCTGTAAGTTCTCGAGGCGCTTTTGCGGCGGAGCTTCTGACTAATTTGTATCTCAGACAATCATTTTTGATATGACTGGTTTCTCCATGGCCAACATGGTACGTTGAAGCTTCTTTTCAGCCAGCTCTGGTCACAGGAACACTGACATCTTACAACAGGACTACACCCCCGTCAAATTTATGATCAAGTGTTTCGAGGCGAACTACCCTGAGTCGCTTGGAGCTGTTTTGGTCCATAAGGCCCCTTGGGTGTTCCAGGGTGCGTACTGTTGGCCCGCTAGTGTGTACAATGGACCAGCTAATCGATGGTAGGAATCTGGAGGATCATCAAGGGGTGGCTCGACCCTGTCGTGGCAAGCAAGGTGCACTTCACCAACAACGTGAAGGAGATGCAGGAGTTCATCGAGCCGCAGCGCATCACTCGCGAATTGGACGGCCAGGAAGATTGGGAGTATAAATACACCGAGCCAATCCCTGGTGAAAATGACAGAATGAAGGACACGGCGACCAGAGACAAGCTTCTGGAGGGGCGAGAGCATCTCATTCGAGACTGGGAGGCAGCAACCATTCGTTGGATTGCCACGAGCGGGTCCCCAGAAGCGGCTGCGGTACAAGTCGAGAGGGAGAACCTCGCGCAGAAGCTCAGGGTGGATTACTGGACCCTCGACCCGTACCTTCGAGCCCGCTCCTACTACGATAGGATAGGTGTGCTACAGGATGGTGGAAAGATCGATTTCTACCCGACTGCTGCTCCTGCGCCTGGCCGCGTCGCTGTTGAGACTTCAGCTAACGACCTAGACTAGAAGGTATGACTCTGCAATAAACACATGGTTCATAGTCTTAATGCTCAACCACGCCGCCGGATCTGACTCCTCGGATTTTCCACCGGTATATGCAGATACACGGAAATGTGCCGGCTTCTGTGGAGACTATACCTTGGACTTGAGCTCCTCAAAGAGGGCCTTGAGTTTATCCATGTCAGTCTGCTGCTGCGGCCAGCGGATGCCGAGGCCTTCCGTCTCATTGGGCTTAGGGATCTGGCAATGGAGTTAGTCAACACGCAGCACATCCATATCAATACAGCATATACCATGTGGAAATGGACCTGCGAGCGTCAGCACTTTCAATCCGGGTTCAGGAAGGCGTGGTGAAGAACTGACGTGGTCCACCATCTGATGAGCTGCGCGGCCGTTGTTCTGCAATAAGTTGTAATCAACTGCGCCGGTGGCGTTAACCAGCTTCTTGACGACGGGCTGAGCGGTGTGTCAGCTGAACTGTGCCAGTTTTTGAATTGTATCATGGTGCAAGAGGCTTACCAGAATCTCCATCAAGTGGTCATCGGGAATGTCGGTAAGCTTGGCACCATGATGCTTAGGAATAACGAGCTGGTCCATGTTCATGAGTAAAGAGCCAAAGCCGACGGATCACGTGATAATTTGAGTCTTACAGCATGGCCCCGGCTTAGTGGATTTATGTCTAGATACGCCAACGTCTTGTCGCTCTCGAAGAGCTTGAAGCAAGGTATTTCTCCTGAAGCCGGGACACAAGAGGGGGTCAACGCTGGAACCTGAAGGGGACGTGTCATAGTACCCACCCTTGACAATTTTGCAAAAGATACAAGAAGCGAGGCTGGTCATATTGAATCGTCGGCAATATTGGTATTAAGCTCAAGTAAAGCCTTTGTATTGTCAGTGTTTTGATGAAATGGGAAGAGGAGAGATGTGTGCGCATTCGATGAGTGCTTACATTCCCCGCAACAAGCCAATGGATTAGGTCAGCAGATTCTGCTCTATATAAGCTCAGACTGAACATTTGACCAATCGGAGTGGGACCACTTATCGAATTCACCTCTTGCCTTTTACCAGATGTGACCGTTAGTTGGCCCAAAAGACTCCATTCCCTCAATCTTTGGACACTATTGAACACGAGTTCGAAACCTGTTTTGGATTTTGGACAATATTGTTTTTGCATGTTCCTCCGAAAACGCCCCTTGCGCCCTTCCTTCCACTCACGGGTCAGACCCAGCAATCGACCCACGTCGAGTCTTGAATCTAAAATATTTCATCTGATGGTTTAATGTAGACTGTTGTATCTTGTTATGATCGAAGTCGTGCGGCATGCTCCGTTTGGGTGTCCATGCAAAACACTGTTACATATGAGCTTGTTGAGAAATCCCTTCGGCGGATGGTCGGTTAGGTTGGCTGCTTCCTACCCCACCATCCCGTGCCCAGCGCAGGAGGGGCAGATCCCACGTACGTCACAGCGCTACCAAACTGCCTGCTTGTCACGTAAATGGTACATTTCTCGGCCTCGCAACCTCTTAAATCGCACGTACCATAGCCAAGTATCCAACAGAAGTTCCTCGCTACGAACCCGATTACACCTGAATACATGCGCCCGTCATGACCCGTTACAAGAACACTCTGTTGTACGGCGGTGCATTGGTTTCTGACCTGCCCGAGAAGTTTGCCGATGTCAGGTACGGACAAGCGACGACGAAGTGCGAGCCACATGAAATAATACCTAATGCTCTCGTAGTAAATTAAGACAGGTACCGGACAACCAGGAGGTCTACATCGACCAAGACGGGTTCACCAGCATTATCTTCGACATCACGGAACGCGTAGGCCCCTCTGGCACTGGACCAGAGATCGATGGCCGCGCCCTCACAACACACCTTGAGGAACTGGTAGGCTCTGAGGTGGACACTGTCAAGGTGTGGAACACTACAGAAACCCAGTTCTCTCGTCTTGGGTACGTACATGATGTCTGTTCCTCCTTTGCTGTTCACCTCCTCTGACATGGTCTTTCTTTCTACCAAGTGAGGACATTCCCGCCTACACCCTGATCGCGACACAGACCCCCCGTCCAGAGTCTGGAGACAGGTCGTCTTCGCCCGACTTCACGGCGATTATTCTGACCTTACTGCGCCTCGAAAAAGAATCGACGGACATCCTCATCACAATCAACGTGCCTCACATCAGGGGCGAGTACAATGAAGAGGACGTAGATCTCGAGTTGGGAAAGCAGGGCAAGCTGATCGGAGATGCGGTTGATTATGCTGCAAGAGTCTGGGAGACCTTCAAAGTCAAAGACTGGACCCTTTTTGGGGAAATCTGAGTCGCTCAGCTACACCAACACGTCAGGTTTGTCTATCATAGCTGTGATGTCGAATTATATACCCAGCCTAAGTGGTTCATGCATCCCACCTAGTTACAACGACGTATCAACACTGCGCGTCCCTCACCACAAGCCCAATGCGCCCTCTACAGATTGTCATGATGCAACGCATCACATTGATCGGACTGTGCCGTTAAGCCGACTAGCCGTGTCTCCCTTGGCCTGATCCAGCTGATGCTCCGAGGAGTCCCAGGCCGCTCCAGCTCCGGTTCGACGCGCCCACTTCTGTGCAATGAGTAGCATCATTCCCTTCTGCGGACTCCCCGGGTTCTCCTTCTTTACAATCGGCATCTGCTCTTGAACAAATCGCTGGTATTCTGACTTGTTAGCAGCGGTTTTCCGCGGTATTGGCTTAGTTTGTTGCAACGGGCCCTTGCAGGCGCCGCAACGATGCCGTTCGGGATCGATACTACGCGAATGCCGCTTGAACCCCGTCCCGCATCCTGTGCATGTCCAGACGTACTTGAAATCAATATCATAGGAGTGCTTTGTGGTTACCAGTATGCCTCTGTCTGTGAAAGTCTTTGACACTTGAGCCGCCCAAGTCTTGAACTCTTTGCCGTGGGGGTTGCCAGTGATGCCGCTGATCATGAAGTTTGCAAGGTGACAAAATTCATGAGCAATGACATTGAACAGCCGATCTTCGTTGTCAATGACCTTTTCAGCGAGTTCGATGGACGCGTAGTGTCGAGACATATCAACGCTCCCCTCAATGCCGGCCTGTCTGTCAAGAAGCTTCTCTTTCCTCCAGTTCGCGCGCCCGGCCGTGGTATTAAGCTTCTTAGACCATACAATCTTAATACCTCCTGTCGAGTTGGTGAGCTTACGAAGCTGACCCTGGAGAATCGCGTCATCAAGCTCCGCGAGGAAAACCTCTGCAAGATGCTGTCTTGATTGTTCAAAGCCTTTCTTCATTGCTTGGCTTTTCGGCTTAAGCTTGCTTACGTTGACGTTCTCGTGAACATTTTGTGCTGGTGGCAGCAGGCTTGTTGTTATGGGCAAGCATTCGTCATTCCACTCATCGACAGCGTCCTGATTCCAGAACAGGTCCTGACTTGGCCTTTGGGGTGTTGTAGGCAACGTTGACAGCTTTCTGCCCGATGCCAATGTCTGACTATTCCGCCCTGACGGTGGTAGTAGCGATATCGTCGCTTTTGAAGACGCCAAGTCTTGGGACGATTCCGTCAGGGAGCTTCCCAGGTTCAGGTGTGCTAGGGACTCAGCTACATCATGAACAGCTGAGTTCTGCTGGCACTCTGGTGTGTTCTTCCTGCTGCCCGATGGACCTCCTTTGTTCTTTCGTACAAGTTCCCTGGATTTTGTATCGCACGTACTGGCCTTCTTCCTTGAATTTTTGTTGATAGCCCTGGTCTCACGCGATGTATTGCACACACGAAGGGGCAACCCTGCCGGCATAGCATGTTGATTTGAGCTGCTGGAGATGCAGCTATAAAACGTATCGTCATCCTCGTCGTCTTCTCCTTCGCCTGCAGTATCAATTGTTGAGTCCGAAGATATGACTAAAGCATTGTTGGCGTCTCCATCGTCACCCCTCTGAGATGACGATATCGGCAGTGCTGCTGCACATGGCTGATTAAGAAGTTGGTATCGTTGAGCAGTATTCTGTATTCTTGATGAATGCTCATCGACGCGTCTTCGACTACCATGTGTCTGGTGTTCGACAGTATGCTCCTTGCGGGTAGGTGATTTGTGATAGAAGGCGTCTCGTGATTGTCCTAGGCTTCCATGTCGGATGAGGGGGGGTACTCCAGTGCCAGTCGTATACCCCGCCGAGTTATTGTCGTCAGGTTTGGCGGGGCCTTCTTTGGCTCGTCGTGTTCTTTGCTGAAGTCTCTCGAGCAAGATATCCAGGTCTGGCAGCTCGTCATCGCTGGAGAGGTGTTCCTCGGCCATGATGACATGTGTCGGCGAGGTGGACTAAAATGAACTCCTCTGGAACCTGTACGAAGGACTCTTGAGTCGGAGGACTTGTTCTTCAGTGATATCCGTAGATCGCAAATGGATTGCGGTTACCTACACAATTGCGAATTTGCTGGGAAGATCCGATTACAATGGAGCCGTTGCACGGGGCAACGGTTGGGAAACCTCGATTTTTTTATTGCTGAGCTGTTGTAAGCATGGTCCGAGCTCGCAACTCCATTCAGGTGATGCCAGTTTGACCATTCTTTGGCCACAATAAGCTAACACCGTTCATCCACCTGCGTTCTCGGAAAGATGCGCTACTACCATTCAGGTCCCAAATGTCCAAGACTAAGAGCTCGACTTTCCATCCAGTTGACCTCTTCCTCAAAACGCAAAGTATAGGGAATTCAGCAACTTTGCAACCGCCCTTTTCCAAGACCCGCGTCCAGCACACCGAATGCAACCCTGAGCGGTTAGCGTCCGTTGATGATGAATACGCAGCCTGTCCTGCGCGAACTTGCATGGTTGATGTGGTGGTATGCAGAAGTGGCTTTTGTTGCTCCGCCTCCAAAACACAAGTCGTGGTATGTATTAGTGGGCCGGAGTGCGACGCCCATTTGGACCACGCCGTGGATCTGAGGTAATGTGGCATTCGGGCACTCCACAAGTCCGATGATCCGGTCC
>NW_009276940.1:2190952-2193582 GCF_000150675.1 Verticillium dahliae VdLs.17
ACAAGCATTGAGCAGCAAGCAAAATTGGTGCGATGGTGATAGCAATAGCGAATGGGAATTCCAGCATGACAGGTCCACACTCCCCCTAAATTCCAGGTCATTGATGGACATGTCAGTTCGGCCTACACAATGATGACGACTGAAGAGCTGAACAGGCAGCACTAGTGCGAAGAAAATGACCAGGCCAGTGATGCCGCGTCGCCCTGCCCCTGCCCCGGTGCACTGTATTTAGAATGGAACAGCGGAGGCTCTCATCACTGACATGCCAATCACATCACGCTTTGGACCTACATTACCGGCCAGCCCGCTGAGTCCTTTCCAGGTTTGGGCAACAGGTTGGACGCCCCCTGCATTTGCAATGTTGTTGGTGGCAGCAAGGTACGACTGGACCATGTGTAATCGGAGTTCCTATTCGCCAAGGGTGTACGCCGCGATGGCGATACTGTGTGTGCACGTATCAGAGTACCATTCCGCGGATTGCCCACCACTGCACGGTATGTTGTAGATCGATTCGTGTGTGAGCCCGAAGCCAAGGACGATTGCGCATGAACTAAGCCAGAAACCCGCATGGCTCTTTCTCTCTAGCAATGCTGGTCCCTCTTCATCAAGACTACCCAAGAGACGTGATCTTGATGCGCACAAGGTTGGCCGGAGATAAGGTCTACCGGTAGATCGTGCCCTCACCATGGAGGACCCACTAATGAGGCACTGTTGACACAGGACGCTATCAGTGCACTGTGTGGATCCAGACAGCGGAGTTTGGGACAGAGTGGGCTCAACGGGTGATAATCCGGCAGGGGCACCAAACAGTGCAATGAATGGATTAGTCACCTCAGATGAGTAGGTGTGCACCAAAACCCGAATGCCAAGTTGTTGATGCCCATGGCTCAGGCACGGTAATGCGCACTGTGATATAGGGAGCAAAGTTTCAACATAGTTGCAGTGGGCTTGACGAGCATCACAATGCTCAGGGGTGGGCTCTGCACGTAGAACAGTGATATGTGATAAATCGCACTGTTCCTGACGGCACTGGACGGAGATACCGGACGAGCTTGCAAGTTCTGCTGCTCGCTACCTACCTCTCCTGAGCGAACCTCATACCAGGTCTTGGCAGATGGAATCCCTCACACAGTACGGCACAAGCACTCCATCGTTACTGGCCCACCATCATTCTTTCTAGCGCGCCGAGTGCCCCCTTTGCCCGTGCCACCCCCTGCCTCGCGCCTCCCAACCTCGATCCTTTCCTCTTTTCCTGTCCGGCTGTCTGGATTCGCATTTCCATCTTCATCCGCAAACCCCCTTTCCTCCTTACCGACCTGGAGCATCTTGCATTGGATGCTGCACGACCATCAACCGCGTTGATTGTCTGTCAATTCTTTCCTGTTGCCACTCTCTCTCTAAAAATTGCCTCGTCTCGATTCGTCGCCAGATGAGCATATACAGGCAGTCTCAAGCCTAGCCTTTCGCTC
This sequence comes from Verticillium dahliae VdLs.17, assembly GCF_000150675.1. Taxonomy (NCBI): domain Eukaryota; kingdom Fungi; phylum Ascomycota; class Sordariomycetes; order Glomerellales; family Plectosphaerellaceae; genus Verticillium; species Verticillium dahliae. The sequence goes on from NW_009276940.1 coordinate 2,192,422, forward strand.
CCATCGCCACTCGTTTGACACGTTGAGGAGCAGCGACCGCATCGTCCCGGACTCAGCAGCAAGCACCAGACGCCTCGCTCGTTCCACTAGAACGCCCAGCCAAACAAATCACGACAATCTTCCTTATTAAACCCCCAAGACACAATTCCCAGCCGACCTGCCACGCTTCCGCGACTTCCGGTACCACTACATCCACGCTTCGTGTCAAATCCGACAGCAGCTGAGGAGTCTTCGCCATCATGTCGGGCTATCCAGCCGGTGGCCACCAGGACTACGATGACGGCTACGGCCAGCAGCGTGGTCAACAGGGAAATCCGCAAGGTAGCAATGCAAACGATGGGTACTATCAGGACAATAACGACCAGTACTATTACGACAACCAAGGCTACGACACTCGTGGTGGCCAACAGGGCAACGATGGGTACTACGACGAATCGTATGTTATAATCAGACCCCCTTGCATTGATCCATCGAGGATTCCCAGAGTGCCAGGCTAACATTGCTCAGGGGCTATTACAATGCTGACCCCAACAATCCCTATCAGCAAGATGGCGGTTACTACGACGGCCAGGACCAGTACCAGGATGACTACTACAATGGACACAATGGCCAGCAGGGACAAGGCGCGTATTACGACCAGGACTATAACCAGGGCTACGGCTCAGGTGGCCGACGCCAGGGTTCTGAAGAGGACTCTGAAACCTTCAGTGACTTCACAATGAGGTCCGACATGGCTCGAGCCACCGATATGGACTACTACGGTCGTGGGGATGAGCGCTCCAACAGCTACGGCGCTGATCCCTCGGGCGGCCGCGGGTACAGGCCTCCCTCGTCTCAGATCTCGTACGGCGGCAACCGCTCTTCTGGCGCCTCAACTCCCAACTACGGCATGGACTACAGCAACGCCCTTCCTGCCGGGCAGCGATCTCGTGAGCCGTATCCTGCCTGGACTTCGGATGCCCAGATCCCGCTCTCCAAGGAGGAGGTTGAGGACATATTCCTGGACCTGACCGCCAAGTTTGGTTTCCAGCGTGACAGCATGCGCAACATGTACGATCACCTCATGACTTTGCTCGATTCGCGTGCTTCTCGCATGACCCCCAACCAAGCGCTCCTGTCCCTTCACGCAGACTACATCGGTGGGGACAACGCCAATTAGAA
>NW_009276940.1:2194415-2207176 GCF_000150675.1 Verticillium dahliae VdLs.17
TTCCCGCTGGGCTGGAGCGCAGCATCTGACGAAGCGGTTACTCTTCCTGATCTTGATCTTCGCCATCAACATTGGTCCGAGTGTCTACATCTTGTTCGTCGCTACAGCTGCACAAGAAAAGATTGCCAAAATTCTGGGCATCGTCCAATTCTTGGTTGCTGTCTTCACCTTCCTCTTTTTCGCCGTTATGCCGCTGGGAGGCTTGTTCGGCAGCTACTTGACCAAGAATTCTCGGAAGTACGTGGCCAGCCAAACCTTCACTGCAAGCTACCCTCGCCTCAAGGGCAATGCTCTCGCAATGTCCTACGGCCTCTGGGCCGCTATTTTTGGCGTCAAGCTTGGCGTGTCATATGCCTATCTGGCCCTGTCGTTCAGGGATCCGATCAAGTATCTGTTCATCATGAAGCTCAAATGCCAGGGCGATTCCCTGTTCGGCACTGGCATGGCCGATGTCCTCTGCAAGCAACAGGGTATCATTCTGTTGGGCTTGATGGCATTCACTGATGTCATTTTCTTCTTCTTGGACACCTACCTGTGGTACGTGTTGATGAACACCTTGTTTTCCATTGCTCGATCGTTCTATATCGGTTCTTCGATCTGGACGCCTTGGAGGAACATTTTTTCGCGCCTACCTAAGCGCATCTACTCGAAGGTACTGGCCACCACGGACATGGAGATTAAGTACAAGCCCAAGGTTCTTATCTCCCAGGTCTGGAATGCCATCGTCATCTCCATGTACCGGGAGCACCTGCTTGCTATTGACCACGTTCAGAAGTTGCTGTACCATCAGGTTCCTTCCGAACAGGAGGGCAAGCGAACCCTTCGAGCCCCTACCTTCTTCGTCTCACAGGAGGATAAGTCTTTCAGCACTGAATTTTTCCCCGCTGACAGCGAGGCTGAACGTCGTCTGTCTTTCTTCGCGCAGTCGCTTTCCACCCCGATCCCAGAGCCTCTGCCTGTGGATAACATGCCGACATTCTCCGTTCTCATCCCCCACTACAGCGAGAAGATTTTGCTCTCACTGCGCGAGATCATTCGGGAGGATGAGCCGTACTCCCGTGTCACCCTGCTCGAATACCTCAAGCAGCTTCATCCTCACGAATGGGACTGCTTTGTCAAAGACACCAAAATCCTCGCCGATGAAACCTCTCAATTCAATGGCGAGCTTGAGAAGCCAGAGAAGGATGCCGCCAAGAGCAAGATCGACGACTTGCCCTTCTACTGCATTGGCTTCAAATCTTCTGCCCCTGAATACACACTACGCACTCGTATTTGGGCATCGCTTCGCTCCCAGACACTGTACCGCACGATCTCTGGTTTCATGAACTACAGCCGCGCCATCAAGCTTTTGTATCGTGTCGAGAACCCCGAAGTGGTGCAGATGTTTGGCGGCAACTCTGACAAGCTCGAGCGTGAGCTCGAGCGCATGGCGCGTCGCAAGTTCAAAATCATCGTCTCCATGCAGCGTTATGCAAAGTTCAAGAAGGAGGAGATGGAGAACACTGAGTTCCTGCTTCGCGCCTACCCTGACCTGCAAATAGCCTACCTTGATGAAGAATTGCCCGTTGCTGAGGGTGAGGAGCCGCGCCTTTACTCCGCCCTGATCGACGGTCATTCCGAGATCATGGAGAATGGCATGAGACGACCCAAGTTCCGCATTCAGCTTTCTGGCAACCCTGTCCTTGGAGACGGCAAATCAGACAATCAGAACCACTCCATCATCTTCTATCGCGGCGAATACATCCAGCTGATTGACGCCAATCAAGACAACTACCTTGAGGAGTGTCTCAAGATTCGCAGCGTCCTAGCCGAATTCGAGGAGATGAAGACCGATACAGCCTCTCCCTACACCCCTGGCGTCAAGAGCAAAGCCTTCTCTCCTGTTGCTATTCTCGGCGCTCGCGAGTATATTTTCTCTGAGAACATTGGCATCCTCGGTGACGTTGCCGCTGGCAAGGAGCAGACGTTCGGCACGCTATTCGCACGTACTTTGGCTGAAATTGGCGGCAAGTTACACTATGGGCACCCCGATTTCCTCAATGGTATCTTCATGACCACCCGAGGTGGAGTCTCCAAGGCTCAAAAGGGACTACATCTGAACGAGGATATCTACGCTGGTATGCAAGCTGTCATCCGTGGAGGTCGTATCAAACACTGCGAATACTACCAGTGCGGCAAGGGTCGTGATCTGGGTTTCGGGTCGATTCTGAACTTCGTCACCAAGATCGGTACCGGCATGGGAGAGCAAATGCTGTCGCGAGAGTACTATTATCTTGGTACACAACTCCCTCTTGACAGGTTCTTGTCATTCTACTACGCCCACCCTGGATTCCACATCAACAACATGTTCATCATGTTGTCCATTCAGATGTTCATGATTTGCCTGCTGAACTTGGGCGCCCTTCGCCACGAAACCATTCCCTGCAATTACAACCGAGACGTTCCTCCCACCGACGCTCTTTTTCCTACTGGCTGCGCCAACACGGACGCGATTCAGGACTGGGTCTACCGCAGTATTTTGTCGATTATTTTCGTCATTTTCTTGTCTTTCGTCCCCCTATTCGTGCAAGAGCTTACGGAACGAGGATTCTGGAGGGCTGCCAAACGCCTTTCAAAGCAAATTTGCTCGCTTTCGCCGTTCTTCGAGGTCTTCGTTTGCCAAATTTACGCCAATTCGGTCCAACAAGATCTGTCGTTTGGCGGCGCTCGGTATATCGGTACTGGTCGTGGGTTTGCCACCGCTCGCATTCCTTTTGGTGTTCTCTATTCCCGCTTCGCCGGCCCTTCCATCTACTTCGGCTCTCGACTCCTCATGATGCTACTATTCGCCACGGTCACCATCTGGCAGGCGGCTTTGACCTATTTCTGGATCACCCTGATGGCATTGGTCATCTCTCCTTTCCTATATAACCCTCACCAGTTCGCTTGGAGCGATTTCTTCATCGACTATCGTGACTTCCTCCGCTGGCTCTCGCGCGGTAATTCACGGTCTCACGCATCCTCGTGGATTGCTTTCTGCCGACTATCCAGGACACGCATTACTGGTTATAAGCGCAAGGCACTCGGTGACCCATCCGGCAAGATGTCCGCCGATGTGCCTCGCGCCGCAATCGCTAACCTCTTCTGGGGTGAAATTGGCTGGCCGTTCGTACTGGTTCTTGTGACTGTCGTTCCGTTTCTCTTCATCAACGCGCAAACTGGAGTAAACGAGGATAACAATCCCAACGCCACAATCGCACCGACGAGCTCGTTGATCAGGATCGGCGTCATCGCGCTGGCACCACTCGCCATTAATGCGGGCGCACTGCTTGTATTCTTTTGCATGGCCTGTTTCATGGGACCTCTTCTCAGCATGTGCTGCAAGAAGTTCGGCAGCGTTTTGGCCGCCATTGCTCACGCAATCGCAGTCATCATGCTTCTGGTTTTCTTCGAGGTCTTGTTCGTGCTGGAGAGCTTCAACTTTGCTAGAACTCTGTGCGGCATGATCGCTGTGGTAGCCATTCAGCGTTTCATCTTCAAGCTCATTGTCTCGTTGACATTGACGCGCGAGATCAAGACGGACCAGTCTAACATCGCATTCTGGACAGGAAAATGGTATTCCATGGGTTGGCACTCGGTTTCTCAGCCGGCCCGTGAATTCCTCTGCAAAATCACTGAGCTGAGCATGTTTGCGGCCGATTTCGTGCTCGGTCACACTCTGCTATTCTTCATGTTGCCCATGATCCTGATTCCGAAAATCGATATGCTTCATTCTATCATGCTGTTTTGGCTGCGGCCCAGGTACGTCGCCATCACTCCTTCCAACCAACACAAAACTGACATCTTATAAAGCCGCCAAATTCGCCCACCCATCTACTCGATGAAGCAATCAAAGCTCAGGCGCAAGCGTGTTTTCCGCTATGCTGTGCTCTACTTTGTCATGTTCGTCGTCTTTGTGGCTTTGATCGCTGGACCCGTTGTTGTCGGCAACCTGGACGTCCTGAACCCTGAACAGCAGTTTGGAAACCTGGTCAGTGGCATGAAACTGGTCCAGCCGAACGGGCTGGACCATGATGACACACGAAATGAGACAGAGACAGGCCCCAAGGGTGACGACTACACCGGAGTCGCCCTGACTATTTCCACTTTCTCTCTCGGCGGCAACGCTCGGGCGACAAGGGGCGCCAACGACAGGATGGTCCGTCTTCTTTAAGTCAAGTAACAAGCCTTGTGTAGTGTGTCCTCTGAGATTCGTTCTACTCATGGCACAGATTGGAGCACTTGACATATCGACGTTCGGAGGAGCAGGCAGGCGGATGCGAGCCCCTAGATGGGCGTTTTGTTTCTTTATGCAGCAACAGTCTTGTTTCACGTGGTAATGGGAACTTGGGCCTTTAGAATTGTGTATAGTATGAACTTGCTAGGTCAGATCGTCTGAAACCTCTTGTGTCCTCTGTGCTTTTTGTATCTGGAGCGCATACGTGAATGAGTGGGTCACCGCCTGCCTAAAGAGATTTAATGTATATTTCACCAGATACTAGCTCAGTACATTACCGAGGGCGGGCATATCTGTGAACATAAGGTACCTGGTAAAGTATAGGTGTCTAGATAGGCAGCTCGCTATATGCTCTAATTGAATAAGCAATACTTACTTTCTGCTATTCGGCTATCGATTATATGAAGTCTTGAGATTTGGGCAATAAAGGGATAGGCGCAGCCGTGTGGGTCCCCCATCTCTTGAACGCGTCTGCCTCGATGCTTTTCTCCGTCAAAGCCGATGTCTGCCACATCGGGTACCTTGGATAGAGATCCACTAGCGCCGCTTCCCTGTTACTGAGTATCCTTCACATGCATGGAGAATACCTCGTCTGCCGAAGCCCCCTTTAACTACTCAAAATCAGACACCCGTCTGACGACAGCCTCTCGTACGAAATATCGTGCTTCTGTCAACGTTTTCCGTCGCCAAAGGAAAGATACGTCAGCTTTACGATGGATCCCGACGAAATCCGGACCCTGGTAGCTTCGTGGTGGCGACACGCTGCCACAAGCTTTCAGAAAGTCCCAGGCTCAGCAGTCCTTGTGCGCTACGTGCAGTCTAGCTATCAAAATGATCCCATTCGGTCCGCTTTGGAATTGGTCCTCGTCATCTTCTTCATCCGTTATCTTCTGTCACCTTCCTACTCGACTCAGAAACAGAATTATGTCAAGCTGCGCGACGACGTACGACACCCCTGAGATTCTGAACTGAGTCAACTCACCTTGTTGGCTAATACGGGACTAGGAAATCGACGAGTTGGTGGAAGATTGGACACCTGAACCCCTCGTGGGTGCTCAGACTGCCTTTGAAGAAATGGAGGCTGAGAAGCTTCCCATCATCGTCGGGTAAGATTCGACAATATCAAGTATTGAGAGAAACCATCCATCTAGTAACTAACCATCGTCTAGCCCGACTGGACCTAAAACAAAGCTCGGGAACGGGCGAACCGTGACAAATCTTGCGACGTATAATTTCTACAACTTCAATGCCAACGAACAGATCAAAGAGAAGGCAATTCAAACACTGCGAACATATGGGGTAGGACCTTGCGGCCCCCCCCAATTCTACGGAACACAGGATGTGCACATGAAGACAGAGGCAGATATTGCAGCGTACCTCGGTACAGAGAGCTGTATTGTGTACGCGCAGGCCTTCTCTACAATTTCAAGCGTCATCCCAGCTTTTTGTAAGCGCGGCGACATTATCGTCGCTGATCGGGCCGTCAATTACTCTATCCGGAAAGGTCTGGAGATTTCCAGGAGCAGCATCAAATGGTACCAGCATGGCGACATGGACGACCTTGAGCGCGTGATGCAAAAGGTTGTCAAAGAACAGGCCGGCAAGAGACTTACAAGGCGTTTCATTGTCGCCGAGGGCCTCTTCGAGACCACAGGTGACAGCATTGACCTGCCGAAGCTCGTGGAACTCAAAGAAAAGTACAAGTTCCGCATCATCCTCGACGAAACATGGTCCTTTGGCACATTGGGTCGAACTGGACGAGGCTTGACGGAGGCGCAGAACGTTGATCCTACCCAGGTAGACATGATCATTGGGTCTCTGGCCGGACCTCTCTGCGCTGGCGGCGGCTTTTGCGCCGGGGCTAAAGATGTGGTTGAGCATCAGCGCATATCTGCAGCATCCTACACATTCTCGGCAGCTCTCCCCGCGATGCTGGCCGTTACAGCTAGCGAGACGGTTAGCGTGCTCCAGTCTAACCCCGACATACTGACGCAGTGTCGCGATAACATTCGGGCGATGCGGGCGCAACTCGACCCCCGCAGCGACTGGGTGACGTGCACCAGCGTTCCCGAGAATCCCATCATGCTACTGGTGCTGAAGGGTGAGGTAGTTGAAGCTCGCAATCTTTCCATGGTGGAGCAAGAACGTCTCTTGCAAGATTGTGTCGATGAGGTATAACGCTCCTGTTCGATTTCATGTCCTCGTCATTACGAGTGGAATTGCTAACGGTTCTGGACAATGCAGGCTCTAGCCAACGGGGTTCTTATCACTAGACTCAAGACGACGCCATTGCTAAATAGCATTGGACCCCGCGACGACGGGTGGCAGGTTCAGCCGGCCCTCAAGGTCTGCGTGACGTCGGGCCTGTCGAAGAAGGATATCGAGAAGGCCGGGGTTACGATCCGACATGCCATTACAAAGGTTATGACCCGGAAGGCCAGCATTCGAAGCGCGTGATCGTGCAACTCGCTGTAAAACATTCGGTCTCAGGCTGTGTGATTCCCAGCTGGCTTTGGGGGCATAGGTGTGTACAGTGGAATGCGAATCGCAGAAGAGGTAATCCTCATGGCCTGTAAAGACATGGCAGGTAAGGGCAGGTTAGCTGATTCTTCAGGATCGACAATTTAATCTTAATTCGGTATGTATTAACAGCTACCACAAATGAACTTTCAGATGCTCTTCGGTCGCGAGCTCCAGACGTGTGAAACGAAGATGTTGATCCAAGACGAACTGCCGAGCATCCCTTGCCATGGTAGACCGTCGAGAGAGAAAGGGGGGCGTAGAGGGGTAGCGAAGTCTGGCATGCACTGCATTCCAGTCGCGGCTTGTCCTGCCCCCTCCCCCTCTCCCTCATTTCTGTCCGTGCTCTCAATGTTTTGGGGGTTCTTGGCTACATTCAGCAGCTAATGCAACGCTGCTCGTGGTATGTAGTGCGTGTCGTGGCCGTACTATTTCTTCCTTGCATCCCGGCATCCGATGAGAAGCAGCATACGTTCCCTTCTTTCCTCCTGCCTCCTTCTTGCGCGATTGTCCAACCTGGGACGCTGTTGTAGTCTTCTCTCATTACTCTCTCTGCTTGTTCAGCCGGTATGTCCGTCCCAGACTTGATTCTGTGGTTGAGGAACCTACCTTGACGGAATGTGCTAACTTATCCTTCGTGGAAGTCACAGTACGGCCAAGCACCCTCACTCCTTAACCAAGCTAGAGCCTTTTGCGCTCCTTTTCCACTTCATCATGAGGGCTAGCATGCTTTCTTTTCCTGCCGCTGTGACTCTCGGCCTGCTGGCTGCTTGTCAAGCGAAGCCGACTGGTAGGAACACATCAAAACCATCTCCGTCTGTGGACTTCCCTAACCGGACTCATAGGCAACTACCGGCATCAATTGCTTCATGCTGAGCGCCGTGCGGAACAACTGCTGACAGTCGTGGACACTTCTGTGTCATCTCCGACCGTAGTCCCCAAGGTTGTGGTCTACAAAGGCAAGGACGGCTCTAGTCAGCAAACTGCCACAAGAGACGTCTTGTTTGTGCCTGCCGAGACTCAAGTCGTCACTCTTGAATCTGCGGACTCGACACCCAACGCCGCCTCGACTCTTAAAAACGATGTTCCTGCTGCCACGGGCAGTTCCGATGCCGGGTCCAGCTCGGCTGCGAGCAGTCTCCCAGGCATCGCCTACGCCCCGTACACTGCATCGGGTGGCTGTAAGACAGCCGATCAGGTCCATGATGACTTTGTTACTTTCACGGGAAAGTACTCGATGGTCCGCATTTACGGAATCGACTGTGAGCAGGTGGCCAAGGTTGTCCCGGCTGCCAAAAAAGCTGGCCTCAAGCTCTTCCTTGGCATTTTTGAGCTTGCAGGCATCGATCAGCAAGTCGCGTCCATTGTTGAAGCCGTCGGTGAAGAATGGTCGATCGTCGATACTGTCAGCGTTGGCAACGAGCTTGTGAACAAAAAGGCTGCCACTCCCTCCCAGGTGGTCTCGGCTATGAGTCGAACTCGCTCGCTCCTCAGGGATGCCGGTTATAAAGGCCCTGTCGTCACTGTGGACACCTTCATTGCTGTTCGGGACAATCCTGAGTTGTGTGACGAGTCTGATTACTGCGCTATGAATGTCCATCCATTCTTTGACGGAAACACTCCGGCTGATGAAGCAGGCTCCTTCATCACCCGCGTGGTATCTGAGGTGCAGTCGAAACTAGCCGATCCATCCACGCGCATGGTTGTCAGTGAGACTGGATGGCCGTGGCAGGGAACTGTGAACCGCGTTGCGGTTCCTGGCCGCAGCCAACAGAGCATCGCCATCGAGTCAATCAGGGCCGCCTTTTCAGACCATCCTGGCGACCTTTTCCTCTTCTCTGCATTCAACGATCCCTGGAAGCCCGTCTCCGCCGATACTTTCAACGCTGAGCAATTCTGGGGCATTGATGGCCTCGACTCGTCGTCCTAAGGTGCCCAAGGCATGCTCGGGACAGGCATTGTTACCAAGGCTCGGTTCGGTTTATAGTGATGTCGATGTCGTGGGGCTTCGGAATTGGACTACAGCAAATACGATGGACATGCCCGGCAATTAGATCTCGGCCACTTCTCAAAGCAGCAGAGCGACCAGCAATGTATCGACAGTCATTTCATCTTTAGTTCTATCCTGATACACATATAGGGTCAAGAGAACTCACTGCATAACTGACTCGATTAATCTCCATTTGCTTACTTCCGCTATAGCAATAGCTAAGGAATGATAGCTCGCGCCATCAACCCAACTTGGGACTTCTATAGGCCCCAGTGAACCCGTGTTGTCCCCCTCGAACGCACAGAGGTTTCTATGTCCACTGGTACTGTGGTGATCAATATGGTCGGGGCCGAAGGACCTCACAAGCGGCATGGACTTTATGTCTTCTGACAAGCCCCGAGAGGCTGCACCTCGCCAACCCGCGGTCAAAGACCTGGAGGGGTGGGTCTTGGAGTCTGAGGGGATGTCTACTGTGTTGGTTGCGGTCTAAAGTCCGGCGGGCGATGCCGAATGATATGGAATGATGCTGATCCGTGAAGCAAATGACCACGCACCGCAGTCTTAGATTTTACGATTCGCGTGATCCACAACATGAAGACTTCGAAGCCAGTTTGAGTTGCGCAGCTTGTGTCGTTCATATTAGCTACGATCTAGAGGCTCCTCTGGCAGCTGGGCCTCCAAAGGTCTCCAAAGCGCTGTCCCAGAACCAGAATACATCTTCGAGCTTACGCTTCTGCATTTGGTCACGGAGAGCGTCGGGAACACTTACAAAAACATCTGTCGACGAACGAGGATCTCTTGGGTCTTTCATGTCTTACTCCTTATCTTGACAGGATTCAACGGTTTCAAGGGTCCAGCAGGGACTGTTGCGACCTGAGCACTGTGTGATGCCGTCGGCATTTCAACAGCTTCCTCCAATCACGCTATTCCCATATCCAACGTGGCATTATACTTTAGCAGCATATACTTTATCAGCTTGTCATATTTACCACGACTTGTTTAAGATGTTTTGGCCAGAGCTCGTTGGTGCGAATGGTCACTCCCGACTACTGTGTTACCGCACCCATCACGTGACATGTAGGAGAGGGAAAATCTTGAATATAAACCTTCTCACCTGAAGCAGTGACTACTTCATTGATGCTGTTAGACCGCCACTCAATCAATCACCACATTCTACACCATGATTCAGGGAAAGTCGCCTTGTCGGATCCTGGTCATGGCTTCCGGCCATGGCTCGAATTTCCAAGCCCTCATTGATGCCATAACTGTTGGTGAGCTTCCAAATAGCCGCATTGTTTCTCTCATCACGAATCGGAAGAATGCACATGCAACTGCTCGAGCGGAAAAAGCAGGTCAGGTCTTCCTCATGTGAACTTTTTAAGCCTTCAGCTCACCTCAGAATAGGCATCCCTTGGGAGTACTTTAATCTAATCAGTCACGGGTTCTTGCATAGGGGAGAGTCAGATGAGCAGAAGGTGGCTAAGGGGCGTCAAAATTACGATTCTGTGCTGGCTACAAGAATACTCTCAGATGGCCAAGAAAAGCCTGATTTGATTGTTCTTGCCGGTTGGATGCACGTCTTCTCAACCTCGTTCCTGGAGCCTCTCGAGAAGGCAGGGGTGAAAATTATCAATCTTCATCCGGCTCTACCAGGTAAGTTAAGAAACAGACTAGCGGGGCTCCATACTTATACGTCGATGTAGGAGAGTTTGATGGTGCCAGGGCGATCGAGCGAGCTTTCGAAGAGCTCAAGGCTGGCCGCATCAAACGCACAGGCATAATGGCCCACTACGTCATTGACGAAGTGGATAGGGGCGAGCCTATAATTACTCAAGAAATTGAATGGAATGGTGAAGAATTGGAGGACCTGGAGAAAAAGATTCACTCCTATGAGCACGGGTTGATCGTGAGGGCGACAGCAATAGTGGCGAAGGCGATCGTAGATAAGAGGGACATATAAACCAAGACACTACACTAGCATCCCCTAAGTAGAATAATTTGACGTTTAATAGATTTAACTTCTTGAATATATAAATATTATCTCTATTTATAGGTCTATTAAGTATAGTATACTATTAGTAATATATATTTAGTTTATAGTATATATCTAGTATCTAGTAGCTTATACTCTATATATCTTATAAAATTTAAGTTTAAGTACTATTTAACTCTATCCTTTTAAAAGTTTAAGAAATATTAAGTATAATAGTATATACTATATACTCTATATATTATAATAGAATCTATATTAAAGTATTTAGTATACTAGCTCTTCTATATTACAGTTATAGAGCTAGTCCGCCCTAGGTATAATAGTAGATATAATATATAAATAGTTAATATATAGCTCCTAGCTTAGAAGGGATTAATTATCTTTATTTTTCCTAATATACTCTTAAGTAAAGTCCTACTTATAGTAATAATTAGACTAATAATTATTAGTAGTAGTCTAGAGAAAGGTAGTTATATTAGGAAGGTATTCTATAGGGCTAGAGGGTGCCTAGAACTAAGCTATAGGAGGCAATAGAGCACGGGCTACCTAGCACTAGGTAAGTTCTATTAATACCCCCCTATAAGTACTATACGAGGCGTGCTAGCTATTAGGTCTATAAGAGTCCCCTATAGGCACCTTATAATAGGCCTCTTTCCTATTCCTAGTACTCTAAAAATATAATCTCCTAGCTAATTAGAAGCCTAGAGCTAAGGTAATAAGAATAATTAACTTAATTTATATTAATTAAGTATAATTAATAAATAAATCCTATATACTTTTTAAGGCTAAGGCCCTTTATAAGCCTATTAATAAATATTTTAATAGAAGGTATATAGTGAAGCTTAAAATTATTTATAATAATATATAAGAGTTATAAGGGTTAGAGTCTTATAATTACTCTAATAGCTTAAATAAAAGCTAAACTATAACGATATATATATTATAAAATAGAAAAGAATCGTAGCTATAGAATAGTATAATTTTTATAATATTCTATAGAGCTATTCTATAATAATAAGTATTTAAGTTCTCTTATACCCTATTAGCTAGAGCTTAAAATCCGACTCTATTTCCCTATAAGTCTAGAGGTAATCTAAGCGCTTTATCTATATATAGCTATTAAGGGTTAATCTATTATATATAAAGGGCACCCCTTAGACTTATTTTTTAGGTTTTTAGATCTTAATAATTTTCTAATTTTAATAATACTTATAAGTCCCCCTTATATAGTAATTCCTATCTAATTTATATATTCTTAATTATTAAGAATAGATACTTTCTAAGATACGCCTTACTCCTATTAGGATTAATTTAAGTACTTCTCTTAATTAATTATAACCTTCTTCTTAATTACCTCTCTATTTATTTACCTTCGATTTAAATAAAAAATATACTATTTTATAGCTCTTATTAAAGGCTATAAGAATCTTCGATCTATTTCTCAACCTAATATCTCCTTCTAGAGATATAATTACTTTTATCTTTCTTTTCCTTTTATTTATTATTATCTCTTTATTCTATAATTAAGCTATACCTTTAATCGTTATTTAATATTTCCTATATTAATTATAATATATATTAATAGGTTATAAGCTTAGATTTCTAATCTATTTCGAAATCGAATTATAAATAATCGAGATAATAATTCTTTAATTATTTAATAACTTTAACCTCTTCTTAATTACTATATATTAAGTTATTTTAATTATTATTAATTTATCCTTAATCTTTAGAAGGTTCTCTATCTTCTAATATACTTTTTATATCGATAGCTCCTCTCTTTATCGAATAATCGTAATTATTAATTTAATTTTTAATTATATTATACTTATATTTTAATAGCCTCTTATACTATTATCTCTTTATTAATAAGGTTCCCCTTTAAATATAAGAATTATTAAAAGATCTATTTTCTATTAATATACTTTTTATTTTAATATTTCTTCTTATTCTTAAATAATCCTTATTAACGTATTATATTTTATTATATTATAATACCGAAT
>NW_009276941.1:0-70620 GCF_000150675.1 Verticillium dahliae VdLs.17
AGCTAGTTAGGCTATTGTCCTTATGAATTATTGGAGTGCTCCGGCCTAGGACTCTAGCGGAGTCCAAGTCCGCTAGGAGCCCTGGGCTGTAGCACCTTCCACTGAAGGAGGTGCCTCCAATACTACTAATAAATAATATTAAAGGAGATAATAATAATTTACTTATTAATACTATTAGAAGAGCTTTAATAAAAGGTATTATAATAATAAGCCCTAATAATCTTAATAGCCTTATTATAGAGCTTGCTAGATTATTTTAATAATATATTCTTCTTAATAAGGAAGTAAATAGAGAAAATATAATTAAATAATTCTTTATTTTCCTTAAAATAATAAAAATAAATAAGATATTTCTTATTAATATTTAAAGTAATAATAAATATAGAATTACCTTTTTTCTAGCTTCGATTATTAATACTTTATATAATAATTATAGAATTAAAAGTAGATTCTTAACTATTAGCCTTATAAATAATATTAGCTATAATATTATATTAATTATAGACTTTTATTATTATATATTTCTCGAATAAAGTAAAATTATAATTATAAATACTATTAAAGAGTATATAAATAAATATAAATATTCTAATATTATAGATCTCTAAGAAGTAATATTAAAGGGTTTAAATATAAGCTAGATAGGTATAGAAGTTTAGAAAATTATTAATCTTAATCCTATAGAATTTATAAATAAGATCTATAATAATATCTAGTAAGACCTTAAATATTATTCGATTAATTATATTTTATAATTTATAAAGGTCTCGATCCTTTATATTCTAACCTCCGCCCTTAAAGCGATCGAGGAGGCTAGGATTAATAATAGAGGAAAGAGTATTTATTACTATTACCTTCTTCTCCTACTATACCTCTAGGGCCTTAGGGTTAATAAGGGGTAGGATTAATAAATAAAGGAATTAAAAATAATATTCTCATTCTAGTATATTAATAATATTAAACTACTAGGAGTAGAGGTTTAATTTACTAATTAAGTAATCGATTTAAGTATAGAGCTAAGGATAAGCTATAATAGCTTAATATCGTTAAGTAATCGGGCTAATTTAGTAAGAATAATATTTATTATAAAGGAGTAATTTAAAGTAGAGTTTTCTATTAAACTTTATTTAAAATAAATAATAGTAATACTATTAAATAGAGGAAATAAAGCTATTAATAATAATATAAAAATCGTAATATTAATAATATTATATAGTACGTAAAAGGGCGTATAACCTATTAGAGGTCTAGAAGAAAGGTATATATATTAGGAAGCTATTCTCTAGGGTAGGAGGGTGCCTATAACTGAGCTATAGGAGGTGCTAGGGCACAGGCTACCTAGCACCAGGTGAATGCCACTGGAAGCCCTAAGCGAATACTACTAATATTAAAATACGCCTTATTCCTATTAGGATTAATCTAAGTACTTTTCTTAATTAATTACCTATCTTCTTAATTAATGCCTCTACCTATTTACCTTCGATCTAAATGAAAAATATACTATTTTATAGCTCTCGTTGAGGGCTATAAGAATCTTCGATTTATTCCTCGATCTAATATCTCCTCCTTAAGATATAATTACTTTTATCTCTCCCTTCCTCTTATTCCTTTATCTATTATTATCTCCTCCTCCTATAACTAAGTAATACCCTCAGTCACTGCCTAATACCTCCTACGTCGACTATAATATATACTAATACTAGTAAATAATTTATAAGTTTTATATTAATTTTAATTTATTAAGGCTATTAAGTATAGCCTTGACTTCTCTTTTAAACTTAAATCTATTATTGAAATATTAGCGATAAAATATATAGGGGTTAGGTTCCTAACGTCTGATTCCTTATACTTAGCCTACCTTAATCGTGCTATAAATCCATAGATTATAGCACTATTTATATCTCGAACCTAAGGCATTTGAGGAATGACTCTTAATGATAGTCCTAATACTCGGGTAACTTAGTTTCCCCGACTACTACACATTGCAGCATCACATATGGATAGGGTTTCATTGGCCAAAGAAGGGCCCGCCAGATATTAGTCAGCACAGCAAACCAACCATGCCTGAGGACATCAAGCCTCTTTTCTGCGTACTGCCGCTGCTTCGAACGACATCAGTCCACAGTCCATGAAGCTGTCTTCTGGCTGCGATTGGGTTTCGACATCGACTCGCCCACAGGCTACCTCTACACGAATCAAATCCGCCACGCCGTTCATTGTGCTGCTTCCAAAGCCGTGACCTCTCAACGAATCACGATGTCGACGCGACAAGCTGCTCTGTACGCCACATCAGACATCCCTTGAGCAACGACCATGTTGCTAACATGACCCTCTAACAGGTCGCTTTACCGACGGTCTCTGAAGCTCTCACTTGACTGGGCAGTCCACCGTCATCTTTGGAGAGGCCAAGCGCTCTACATTCGGTCTCTTTTCGAGGCGAACCGCAAGGTTACTGACGCACGCCAGAAGAGGGTACCATCTTCATCACGACAATGCCCCATCCTCCAAGCGTTGGACTGACTATGGACCCAACAGGAACTGCTAGCAGAGACCGAGAAGCTTCTGGAGAGATGGAAGCACCCTGATCCGTACACTCCGCCGACCGCCCCTGGTGGTATGTGTCTCCGTGGATGCAGTTGTGCTCCTTCACCCTGAATATCAACCCAACTAACCCAATCCAGGTTCGAAATATGAGCGAAACCTCCCTCCGCCAATCCTTGACGGTATGTTCCCCGAAGTCTTCCGTTTGCCGCCCCAAACAACACGGAGGCTAATTGATTCGCAGCTCCTCCCCCACTCAAGTTCTGAGCAAGCAATTGGTATTATCGATGTGGAGAATAGCTTTATAGTGAAAGCAGTGTATATAAGACCGCCAGGAAGAAAAAAGCGATGTTCGAAATCCGTCAAAAGGAGACCTTTTCGCTCCATGATTCTAATCGTCTTGACGATGCCGCGACATGATGGGTCTGGTAGGCCCCGTGTAAATATAACAGACCTACGTCGAACCACGAAAGACTGGCAGTAAACCCGGACCAAGGACCGGACAACCGAGTTGAAGTATACCAGCGTCTTCTTACCAAACAACTACACCAAACACGTGCAATATGCGCGAAGAATACGTAACGACCAAGGTGCAATGAACGTGTAATGAACTTCAGAAGGTATTCTTATTCATCACCATGCCGGCCATAAAAGCCGTGGGGGATTATTGTACAACCCAAACGCGAAAAATCAACCCCGAACCCTGAACCGAGACCCCGATGTCATGACAACCCAAAGCGCAGCCGACCAGCAGGAAAGAAAAGCCAAAACCGCCGCCAAAATTACAGCTCTTGGCTCTGGTTCTTGCCAGTCTTGCCAGACTTCTTAGGCAGGAGGTCTGTGAAGGCATGTCAGAATATGTAATTGTTGCATACGTTCCGGATGACTTACTCTGGTGAATGTTGGGCAAAACACCACCTTGTGCGATGGTGACATGTCCGAGAAGCTTGTTCAACTCCTCATCGTTGCGGATGGCCAGCTGGAGATGGCGAGGAATGATACGAGTCTTCTTGTTGTCACGGGCGGCGTTGCCGGCCAGCTCGAGAATCTCAGCGGCGAGGTACTCAAGAACGGCGGCGAGATAGACGGGAGCGCCAGCGCCGACACGCTGGGCGTAGTTGCCCTTACGGAGCAGACGGTGAACACGACCGACAGGGAAGGCCAGGCCTGCCTTCGATGAACGACTACAAACGAATGTTAATACCAGACAACACGTAAAGCAAAGCTGGCCGAGGCGGGCCGGCACAGCATACAAGGCGAACGGGCTACTTACGACTGCGCGTTCTTGGAACCGCTGGCCTTACCGCCGGACTTGCCGCCTCCAGTCATTTTGACGAGTAGTTGATTTGGGAGAAAAAGGTAGTTTCGGTTATTGAGAACGGAGAAGACGCGTCTGGGCAGCTGTATGTGGTAGAGGATGTGGGTGAGAAAGATGGATGAAAGGGGAGAGCGGAACGTTGGCGGGGGGTCCAGAAGTTAAGTAGTTTTCGCGTCAGATCAGTGAGCTCCCAGATCACCAAGCGTGTTTGGGGGCTAGTCCCGATTGGGCCACAACCTGTTGTTGTCGACGTGCATCATTATTGGGGTCGCACCTGCACCATTATTCGGAAGGTACGTACTCCCTCGGCTCTCAACGCTCAGACACTTGCCAATAAGGTGCCTGGCGTTCAAAGGTGTATATACCCAGCCCCCCTCTGCTTCTCCCTCCACAAGCCCGGGTCAACCCTGCGCGTTCCCCCCCCCAGTGACTGCATCAATACTCCCTCCTACGGAATCTCATCAAGAAACTCATTCTGCCAATGGGGGGTTTTATTCGCTAAGCAACCGTGCCGAACCCGCGGGTTTGAACACCGGAGGTCCCTTCGAGGACAAGTACATGTACCTAGTGCTCAATAACTCGCTGTACAGGTTTCCAAGTCTTCGTCATTCGGCCTGAAGCACAAATGCTGAAAGCAAGTTACAGGCATGTCTACCTCTTGACTTGATGATCGTTCTCCGCGTTCCGTCTTCAGTGTAAGCCTCCACGCGGGTGGCCGAGCCTTAGCACAGCGCGGGTCGCACTTGGCATAATGTTCCGTTCATTAGATTGGGAGGAGCCTCGGACGTCTGCCCCACAAAGTGATGCTTCAATTCTGTTTCTTCGCTCATGGGGACTGCGGAGTGGGCGGGACATTGTGAGATACATGGTCGGATATCTGCTACCTTCGCGCTTCAGCCTTGTCTACCTATGCCAAGGCGCTGCACCAATTTCACGCGTCGCTCTGTTCCGTAAAGTGGCAGCAGCCCCTGCAGCCGATTCGGCAGACAAATGACACATAGACCGTGTTCCCATTTGGTGTCTCGTGTGGATTCGTGGTCAGTATGTGATCTGGTGGCCACAAGATAAGCTCGCAGATGGATTTCACTGGCCTGGTGAATTGTTTTGCAATACTGCTTCGAGATGTATGTAGCTCTTGACTAGCGCGTTCGAGTGGCCGGGATGCTGGCACGATTATTCTGGACCCCTGCAATCCAACCACGTCCCGTCACGCATTTTCTGGCGCGTCGCAGCAACCAGTACCCCACCCGCGCTTTCCCCCCCAAGCCACGCCTCCCCGAATCACTCTCCTCTGTGCACCCAGATCAGTAACGGCGCTAGCGCCCGTCGCGTCCAGCTACAAAAGCCCACGGCCACCCCCCGATCTCCCTCTCCAACACCATCTCTTCCACTTTTCACATCCACCAGCTGCCCCAACAACGATTGACTGCACTCGTCCAACCGTATTCCATCTCATTCTTTCAACGAATTTCAAATCACCCACACAGTCCGTCAAAATGCCCCCCAAGGCCGCCGACAAGAAGCCCGCCAGCAAGGCCCCCGCTACTGCCTCTAAGGCTCCTGAGAAGAAGGATGCCGGCAAGAAGACCGCCGCCAGCGGCGACAAGAAGAAGCGCACCAAGACCCGCAAGGAGACTTACTCTTCTTACATCTACAAGGGTTAGTACCACATCGACATTCTCCCTCGCCTTCAGCACGTCGCGTCTCGCCGCGCGTTGTGCGCCCGGGCCACTCTTCTCCACGCATCATCTCTAACACCGATTCAGTCCTCAAGCAGGTCCACCCCGACACTGGTATCTCCAACCGTGCCATGTCCATCCTGAACTCTTTCGTCAACGGTAAGCTCCAAAAACCAAACGCTGTGGCGTCTATGGACCTAACACCTTAATAGACATCTTCGAGCGCGTTGCCACTGAAGCCAGCAAGCTTGCCGCCTACAACAAGAAGTCCACCATCTCCTCCAGGGAGATCCAGACCTCGTAAGTTACACTGAATGCCCCGGTCACCACTTATTCTAAACACCAATAGTGTCCGCCTTATTCTTCCTGGCGAGCTGGCCAAGCACGCCGTTTCTGAGGGCACCAAGGCCGTCACCAAGTATTCCTCGTCCACGAAATAAGCGACTTGTTCGCAGTGTTTTTCTTTTCGGGCATTGGATTTGCTTGACACTGGGTGTCTTGAGTTGAGACCCGTCAATCGATTCAGCTTGGCTTTGGGTCTCTTAATGCGTTACGGATGGTCTGCTTTTTGGGGGCAATGTCTTCACGGTCAATCGGGGTTCGCGGCTGTACTATACCTTGAGAATAGGGTTTCGGACGAAATGAAATCGTGCATATGATTTTCATCAACACCAGACTCGCGCCTCTGCACGCCAGTGCAGGGTTTCTCCCCTTGACTAATTTTATAGGACGTTTAATATGTCAACCTCGACTCCCGTGTCCTGTTTAATCGATCGGGTCTAGCCAAGGCCGGCCTTGCCTCTTTTAACCTTCTGCTCGACAGGTTGCAGGATACCCTTGTTGTCCATCGATCCCAAGGCTGTTCCTGTACTCCAGCCCATCTTTTCCAACATGGCGCGACCGCGGTTTTCTTGACCCAGTTCTGGGGCAGAACCTCCAACGACCTCGCCGTCACGATAGCCTGTATCCGGCTGACCGCCACCGCCACGACGTACGGATCCCCGCACGCCACTCCATCGCGAGCCCAGATCCTTACGAGGGAAGTATTTGCGTCCCACACGACCAATGGCTTGGTCAAAATTGTCCGCTGAATACTGCAAGGTCCTGGCCGTTCTGTACAGGGTAGGCCGGCGTTGGTCGCCGGATCCGGTTGACTTGGACTTGATGTTGAACTTGTTGGCCAACTCGTGCAATACCTTCCTGGCGTGGTTGTCCATTGGAGGCAGCGCCAAGCTTTTGAGTTCAAAATGGTCAGCTAGGGACGTTGGTGTAGAGGGTCATCGGTAGTACACTTGCCTTGCCTGACTATTCTTCAAGAAGCTTTCGAGTTCTTGGGCAATCTGTTCGATGCCCATACCTTGAGGATACTTGATCCGTAAGTCCTCCGGTTTGCCCTTCTTGCCGAGTAAGCCTTGCGCGCGCAACTTTTCGCGCTCTTTCTTTCTCCCGGCTTTCTTGAGTCTGTCGTTGTTGTATGTGGACAGCAGGACAGCCTCAAGTTCAGAATCCGATACGTTGAACACCGGGAGCTTCCCCTTTTTCGGTTTACGTGTGCGCTTGGTGATGGGATCGCCCCATTCCATGAAATCAAGATCATCGTATTCGTCATCTTGCGAGCTGTATGCATCGGTTGCTTCGCCTGCAGCAAACATTTGGGCAAGGAGAAAGTCGCTATCGGTCAGCCTTGTATGTGGCTCACGCTGCTTGGATTCGTAATCCAAAGCGTCAAGATCGCCAACGGATTTCGAGGACCCGGCTAGGGAAGCAGCATCTCCACTCAGCCCTGACTTATCATCATTCTGCGCTGATTGCAAGTCGTTCTCCACGTGCATGTCCATGTCTGAACCACCAATATCACGTTTGGCATGACCTTGACTTGTGATTAAGCCCAGATCATCGCCATTTTCGCGCATGTTGGCAATGTAATCAGCCAGGATTGCTTCCTGTTCCTTACTGGCGTCTTCTGCTTGTCTTAGGTTGCCATTCGCTCTCACCTTGTGTTTCTGCCTTTTTTCCCTGTTCTTACTAGGCAAGTTTGGCGACAGTGCTTGAGTTCCCACTGCCGAAGGGCCACGAATATCGGCATCCGTAACAAGCTGGTGTACCTCTTTTTGAATGTCCCTGAGATCGAAAGCCTTTTTTTGCTGCTTCGCATGTGGCCTATTTGGCTTCTGTGGGACGATTTGACGACTCTTTGGCCCCATTTTGTTACGTCCTCTAAACAAGATGACCTCCTCGCTCGAATCGCCACTCGACTCAAGTGTGGATAGCTGATGAGTATCTTCGGGTACACTCCTCTGATGGCGGTGTGAGGGATCTCCATTGGTGTCGATGAAAAAAAGCAATGGACTTGATGGGGGCTCAGTCGGTACGACAGCAACTTGACTGGCCTCGGCAGAAGCAGGGTTGTCGTTGGGCGCAGTTGAATTGAAGATTGGAGACGCTGGTCTGCTGTGTTGGGACGCAAAATCCTCTTCAGCATGGTTTGAGGTAGAACCCAAGCCTTCCCAGGGGCTAGCTGATGGATTATCAAACGCCGGACCCTGGACAACCATGGGAGTCATATGATCAGATACTATGTCGGCTTGTTGGGAGGTGACGTCTAGCATGGACGTGGGTGCCTGGCGCGACAGACCATCCAGAGCATCATTGGCCTTGGATTGTAGTTCTCTTTCCAGGCGTTGGAGCTGGTCTTCTAGCTGTTTGAGAGGATCGACAGCCCCAGCACTCACAAAGTTGACGGGTTGATTTCGAAGCCGAGTGCCAGCACTCCAGGGAGTATGTCCATGAGCTGTTGATCGAGCCTCATCGGCCAGTGAGAAGACCGTTCGAACTAGATAGAGGTTAGTCGTTGGCATTCAAGGTCGATGAACGGGAATTCATCCGATGTCGCACATCGCTACTCACTGTATGATGGTTCTGTTGCATACGACTGAGCATCTGCGAGGCCCCGAGAGGAGGGGTTGCGGCCTGCACCGCCTCTACTCGAGCCTCTACGACCGCCACCTCTGAAACCTGGTCGTGGCATGCTGGTTTATGAAGAATGAGTGAGTTGGGGGCGGCCACGGTTCTTTGTACAATTTTCATGTACTGGAAGAAAAAGGTCCCGTGTGGCAAATCCAAGCGCAGATGGAATCCACTTTTTACGAGTTTGTGTAAACGAGTTTGAAAAGCAAAGGGTCAAGTGGAATGATGATGATAATGGCCGTATGATCACAATCTAGTCGTCGTCGCAATGACATGGACCCGTATGTTTCAAGGACAGGAATAATTGGTTAGGTAACCGCACAAGGTAGGTAGAGCCTGACTGGAGTCGAGGCAGAGAGAAGACTGGGGCCCACGGACTACATGTACAGCATCCTAGGTAGACGTGCTATTTTAGCGGGCTCTATGACTTGACCTGACTCTGGCCTACCTAGGTAGGTACCTTAGGCCTGTCATTGAATGAGACGGTGCAAGCAAATGTTTCATCTACAGCTCATTTTCTACCCTTGAGCAAAGGGTTGATGATATCACACAAGACTTCTCCCTTATGGTATCAATAATCAAAGCCACCAGCCGACTCGAATGTGTGGTCTTGCTAGTGACTAAAGCGCATTTACCAAGGTCGGTGAATGAGTACAATTGGCATCAAGCCTTACGGGCCTATGAACCTTGGTCTCATTGCAATATCTCTATGTCGCAAAGTACTGGTATCAAAGCAATCACACATGCACAGTGTGTCCACATATCGGCACGCAGCCTTTCGTGGTGATCCAATCATTATCTTATCTTATCTTGCCCCTCAACTGCGTCACAGGATCAGGCAGCTTGGAAGCTGAACGTGATGCTAATTCTACCTGAATACATCTCCTGGCCATTCCATGGATGAGCCTTTCTCCTCAAGGAAACACAATATACCGCCACCGCAAATGCGGCAGTGTTGTCTTTCGAATAGTCGCCAGTGCAGATACTTGTCATCTGTCTGATAACGAAAGTTCTAGCCCCCAAGTGCCCACTACAACCGATCGCCCATACTCTCGCCACATATAGCGGTCCTCGGACGAAGATGGAGTCAAATATGCCCGGGGTTGACATGGGTCGCTATCGCCGCATAGTGCAGATGTTCTGGGACCCCGAGCCTTGCAATGACCAGGTTGACGATCAGCCTGTGTGGTGTCTGGGCAACTCGTATACCTTGAACACGAAGGACAGTCGAACAAGACCAGAGACTGGCCATGCCACCTCGCACCTGGTAGCAGACAGAGAAGCGCGAACGAAACACGGAGATACAGTAGTCCCAGGAAATGCCCCGGAAACTCCACCAGAGTCGCAAACGAGCAGCTTCTCTTCTTCTTCTCTCGCTTACGACGAGGCCATGAATCAAGATGGGGGGTGGCCGTCAGCTTTCTTGGATGATTTTGAATCAAAGTTTTGGATGACATACAGATCCGACTTTGAACCTATTGCAAAGTCTACTGATCCTCGTGCAGCATCGGTCCTCTCGTTGTCAATGCGGATCAAGAGCCAGTTCATGGATCAAGCCGGCTACTCATCTGATAGTGGATGGGGTTGTATGATTCGATCAGGACAAAGCCTATTAGCCAATGCCATGGCTGTTTTGGACCTTGGTAGAGGTATTCGTGCATTCTCACTTCTGCTTAGGCATATCTAACGCTCAACTATAGACTGGCGTCGTGGTGTCGCAGCAGAAAAAGAGCGACAGCTACTGTCCAAATTCGCCGATGATCCGAAAGCACCCTACTCGATTCATCGGTTCGTGCAGCATGGCGCGGTCGCGTGTGGAAAATATCCTGGGGAGTGGTTTGGTCCTTCAGCTACAGCCCGATGCATCCAGTAAGCTATCCGCCTACAGAACCCACGAACCAGGTTCGCCTCTAACACCGACACTCTCCTCCAGAGCCCTGGTCAACGCGAATGAGCCCCATCTTCGGGTGTATTCAACGGGCGATGGACCGGATGTATATGAAGATAGGTTCTTCGACATCGCAAAGCCCAGCGGTGAAACATTCCATCCAACTCTCATCCTCGTTGGGACGCGGCTCGGCATTGACAAAATCACACCTGTATATTGGGACGCGCTCATTGCAGCCTTACAGATGCCGCAATCAATTGGCATTGCCGGGTAAGTGAGCACCTCGGGTGGTTCATAATATTCTCTAAACCTCTTGCAGCGGGCGACCTTCATCGTCCCACTATTTTATCGGAGCGCAGGGTTCTTTTCTTTTCTACCTCGATCCCCATCACACCAGGACCGCACTACCATATTATCAGGATCCTACCCTGTATGCCCAGGCGGACGTGGATTCTGTCCACACTCGCCGGCTCCGCCGACTACACGTCCGAGAGATGGACCCCAGCATGCTGATCGGTTTCGTCATCCATGATGAGGACGACTGGGATGAATGGAAGCGAACTGTCAAGCACGTCCAGGGCAAGGCCGTCATCCACGTAGCAGACTATGATCCTGTCCGTCACGGAGCGGCCGGGGGTCGTGCGGGTGCCATCGATGAAGTCGAGCTGCTGAGCGATGACGACGAAGGCACTGTTTCGGGAGCCTGAATGGCCCTGCTCTCCACACAACATTAGTGCGATGAAGTGGTAGCATATCACTGGTGTGACTCTTGGGCGTTAGGTTGAGCCAAGGATATTCATGGATTGACGCATCTAAAGACAAGCATGCGGTGGTGTTTATGGAGTGGGTCTTGGGTCTGCTTTAATGGAGTTGTATGATCTATCCATCAATATTACTCTGTGGTTCCTTTCGTTTGATCCCCATCCGGTGTGATGGTCCTTTCACCGCAGCATAGTGGTTCATCGCTTCTTTTTCCGCGTCTTGGTGTTGGGTATGCCTGTGGTTTTCGGCGCAGCATGATCTTCATCACGTATGTGGATGAACAATTTTGTTTTGGATGAAAATGCCTCATGGCACACACCGCAAAGATGTTGTGGCTAGAACACATGGTAAATGGTTAGATTCGAGATACAGATTCCACTCGACGGTCAAGTACAGAAGCACATACCTCTTCGAGTTGTGCAGCAGCCTCACGCGCTGCCTTTTTCTCCCGCTTGGCTTTCGCCTTGCCAGGTTTCTTGGCAGGTATGTCGAGGTGATTCCTTTCATCCATACTAAAACCGCTACCTTTATCCGTGTTTGATGCGTGGGTGCCATCCAGCCCATCTTTAGTGTCTACGACGCCCGCGATTCTTCCCTCAACGGTAGCACGAGAAGCGTACTCGTCATCATCGTTATCGTTACCGTCGTCGTCAGTATTCGATACGTTGTCGACATAACCGCCATTTGTGGGCAATAGTGCTGTCTTAGACTCCTCGCCTCCAGCCACGGGTAAGTGCGGCTGCACATCGTTTAGTACGTCGAGCCCGTCGACAGACCTCACCTCCTCATCCCCAGAGTGAACCATATGGTCGTCACCGTCCCTGAGGTCTGCTGCAGTCCCACCCGAGGTCCCTGGAAGAACCTCAGCATTCATGTCCACATCTTCGGCCCGCATCTGGCGCCGAAGCTGTTGGACTGCCTTGAGATGCTTCTTGCTCCTCTCGTGTGCCTCGAAGGACTTCTCGCTTTTGAAAGTCTTATCGCAGACTACGCACTCTATGTGCTCAACTTCGGACTCCTCTTCGCTCTGGGTAAAGCTCGCTGCATCGGCATCATCTTGTCGAGACTGGGCCCATTCGGGCACCAAATGATCCTCGGCCAACTTCTCCATGTTCGCGGCGCGAGACCGCGCTGCTTGTGCAGCAGCAGCACTGCGCAGCGCAGACTGGCGTTCGGCATCAGTCTGCGAGTTCGGGAGATAGCGGGGGTCGCGCTTTCGGGCAAACGTGACGAGAAACCTGACCGCATCGTTGAACTCCTTGATAGCATCATCGCGCATCTTTTTATTCTCCTTCTCCATAGCCCGCCGCACACGGCGATCTGGGGCATCGGAAAGTCGGTATTTATCCTTCCAAGCGAATGTCTTTGCAGTAGAGAAGCCCGCCCAACTTGCGTAGAATGCCTTGACATTGGGCTCATACTCGTCGCTCGATTCGCCGAATGGGGGATAGTCAACCATATGAACAGAGTTGGAATCCCTTACAGCGTCCTCCTCATCTGCCAAGTGTGCGAATGTTTCGTTTAGTATACCATAAAACCCCATGGGATCATCGGTGAACGGTACCGTCGAGTTGAAGCGGCGGATGAGCGAAAGGATATCCTCCGTAGACGTCAGGCGTATGTTATTGAACTCAGGGGGGTGGTCGTAATCATCGGCATCCGCGCCCCGCAATATGGCCTCTCTGTGCGAATCGTACCAAGCCCTCTCCTGAGGGTCGGATAGAACCTCATAAGCAGATTGGATCTCGGCGAAGCGACGGGTGGCATTTTCGACATCGTCGTAGTTTCGATCCGGGTGGAGCTCGAGCGCTTTCCTTCGGTAACTCTTCTTAATTCTAGGAAAATGTTAGCAGGGCATCGAATACGAATGCGACAGTTTTACTCTTCGTCGGTAGCTTCACGATCGACTCCGAGAAGTTCATAATAGCATATCTTCGCTGCAGCAAGGCCAGCACCGGATTGTTCCTGGTGGCGATCCGAGGACTGTTGGGCGCCCATTGCGAAAATTGATATGTGGCAACCTGCCGCCGGGGTTCTATTTTTTGGCGACTACAGTGGCGGCAAAGAGCGCTCCAGCGCGTCAGCGTTCGCGTTTGGTAAGAATATTTACAGTCCCAGGTTGTGTCATGAATGCCATCATCTTGGGCAAGAAACGAACGCTTGTGATCAACCCCCCCCCCCCCCCCCCCCACCTTGCCCCGCGATGTTTCCTCATACCACCGACCGACGATTGGCAGGCCGCTGTCCTGGCACAGTGTTGATCGGCCGGCCTGCTGTGTGGGGTCCTGACACTGTCTGCCAGCATGCTACAGGCCGCAGCGTGCCGGGCAGTAAGGTCGGAGGCTTTAAGAATGCCAGCTCAACTGGGTACCTTGCCTTGGTCAGACAAACTTGGGCTTTAGCTTCTCTTCTACGAACGCATCCAAGCTCTTGTATTGGCTGGTCGAGCTGAGTGCACAGACAATGTCGCGGCAACACATGTGTCGTTGACTACCCAAGTATGTACATCGATCTAACAATGAGGCACAGGGGATGGAGAGGTCGGCTGAGAAGTACGAGGTCACACGGGCGGGCGTGGTCGGCATAACACGGGGACATAATTTTCACCCCATTACGCAAGACAGCCAGCATAAAATTTAGTTCATTGGAGTTTGCGAGGGCCAGGGGCTGCCCCTGCACTGCACATGTGGGAGGGTGCGACTGATCCGACCCGGGATCGCGGCTGGGCTATGCCCTGTGAGGCATGGTGTGCAGGAACTTGGGCAACTGGGATCCAGACTGGCCTATGGTTCTGCTTTGCATGTTGAGCAGTGTCGCGACTCATCGCCTGACCCGGTACAAAAGCACCTCACCTGCCCCATATCCTACCCCCCCCCCTCCGCCGCCCTTGGAAATGAAGGCGAATGAAGCGTGACCACCGACGTGACAATGAAGTTCGCACACGACTTCAAAGAGACCCTTTCGCGTGAAGGTAGGTACGTCCTCATGCTCAGCATCAATGAGCTGAGTTGATCGTGACTCTCGCTGACATGCACGTCACCCACAGGTTTCCCTTCACACTGGGTCGAATCGGCCATACCATATAGCCAACTAAAAAAGGTGCTGAAGAGAGTCGCTGGCGAACTGAACGATCTCGGCTTGGACCCTGAGACGTTGCGCCAGCTGCTTGATCCCCAAAGCGACTCGCCTTTGGTAATCGAGTATGGCTTGAAAGGTACACGATCCGACTCGATCACTCATCCCCTGCTCAATTTGTTGACACATACCAGTCGCGCAAGGCTCGGAGTTTCTGAGGCCCCAGCTCACGGTACTGCTTCACCTCCAGGACGGAGTAGCAGTGGATGTATCTTTGTCATCAAGTTCTCGAACCTTTTTGGAATACATTTCATCTTTGCAGGCAAACTCGCCACGGCATCCAGCGCTGCCATCGGAAGAATCACCAGAACCACCAAGAGAAGCATTAACAGATGGCGCGGCGAGTTCAGAATCAAATGCTAGCTTCGCCAAACTAACTGAACCTGCCGGTTTGGACCGTTCAGGCGAGGCAATTTCCTCAAGCGCCTCGCTGGCCAACCCTCTCTGCAAGCAGCTTGAGGTTCCGCTCGTCTTCGATGGCAAGTTCTTCGACATGCTGCAGAGCGATGTCAATGGTCTAGACGCCCTACAGGCTCGCGAAGAGGTCGCCATGACGAAGGAGATCGTGGCTCTAGGGCAGGACGTCTCCCAACTCACCAAGCCTAGCCGGCTTTCGAAGAGTGACCTTGCGCGATGGCGAACCATTTTCGAGCTCTATCTCGAAGCCCAAGTCTTCTTTTCCGTCTACGAGCAGGACCACGGTACACGCGACAGCCATTCGGCCTCACGCCAGCTGCAGTGGTTCCAGGGCGAAGTCACAAAGCGGAATCTCGTCCGCCAGTTCAAGATGTCGGAGAGTCGAGAGGCGCTTGTTCGCTTCCTTCGTCTCAACGCCCTGCTTCTGAAGAACATACAATTTCAGGAGATCAACCGCACCGCCATTCATAAAATCCTCAAAAAGTTTGACAAGCGCACGTCTCTGGGTGTTTCCAAGACGTTCCCCGCCCAGATCCGCTCTGACAAGCTACTCGCTGGTACCATGGCTAGGGATATGTGTGCTCAAGTGTCCACTGAGCTTGTTTCTGTTGTTCCTCAACTCAACGACTACCTCTGCCCTGTCTGTTTCGCCATCGCATATCGCCCTGTGCGTCTGGCTTGCCAGCATATTTTCTGCATTCGCTGCATTGTCAAGATACAACGGCGGCGCGAGAAGCATTGTCCATTGTGCAGAGCCGACGTCGTCATGGATGCTTCAGCTGGTAAGTTCCCATGTTTCAATCCTTCCGGCCCAAGGGTATATTTCAATGCTCTTACTGACGCATATGCAGATAATCTGGATATCGAGTTGGACAGGTATCTACGGAAATACTTCAACAAGGAAGTGAAGGAGAAGATCCGCGCCAATGACATTGAACGAGGCATGGAGGACTATGGCCCTGGGTACACGCATTCTGATTGTGCCATTATGTAAAGCGGTCCGAGACCGATACTCTGGTACTGTATGGCTGTTCTCTCGAAACGATGATACCCCTAGCTTGAATTCGAATGCGTTGCTACACAGAATTCGTCATTCCAATCTATTGACTCCATAGTTGTGAGTCTTGAACTGGTATACGCGTTGTGCTCAAGTCTCTGATTGCACTTGGCGTTGCTCTTGGGTCATCACGGGGTTCACATTTCATAAGTGACCTCAACACCGTATCTTTCTATTGAACCACGAAACGAGATAGGACCCTGCATTGAGGGCAAGACAGGTTGGGATCGACGTCGCGTACCGATAGACAGACCTCTGTACGATTTGCCAGGAAAAGCTGTGTGGTTTGACTTTGCCCATTGGGTCGCATTTCATATCATCATTGTCACATTACACGTTTTGTCTCGCTATCCCATGTTAATGGTTATCAATTTGGACTGGGTTATACTCTCGAGCTTAAGTGGCCCAGGCAGTATTGGCTTGTGGTCATGCTGGGGCAATACGCTTTGTTGCGGATGCTTGATCCATCCATATTTCTGCCATGCCATCCGCGGAAGCTACTCGATTTTCTTTGCACTGTCGGCAACCTCCAGAGCCCGCATAAAGATGGATTCAAGCTCCTCGGTTTCCTCCAACCCCACACTGACACGGATCAGGTCCGGGTCAACACCGAACTGGGCCGCCCATTCAAGCTCCTGGTAGTGGGCGAGTAGGACGTAAGGCGAGGTGAGAGTAAAGTTGGTCCCGAGACTTGGGCCTTTCGCAGTCTCAACGGCATCGAAGAAGGCCATGGCGCACTCCCGACGATGAAACGTAACAGACAGCAGCGCACCATAGCCACCATCGGGGAGTCGGCATGCTTCATAGTTGGCACGTGTTGGGTTCACCTTGGGGTAGTAGACGCGCTTGACGAGAGGGCTGGCCGAGAGTATGTCGCAGAGGGCCTCCGAGTTGATGTTCGTCCTCTCGATGCGGGAGTGGAAGTCGCGGCTGTTCCTCTCCATGAACACTACGTCTTTCCGGCCAGTAGGTGTCTTCAAAGTTCTGCGCGTAGGCCTCACGCAGCGCGGCGTAGTACCGGCTTGCGGGGTTCAGTATGGCGCTGCCTCCCATGACGTTGCAGTCGCCAGAGAAGATCTTGGTCAGACTGCTGACGACAATGTCGGCAAACTTGACCACCTCGACATTGACAAATGTCCCCACCGTTTCATCCACAACGACGCCAAAATCGTACTTGTCGGCGAGTTGCCGGATGCGCACCAGGTCTGGACACGACAGGAGCGGATTGGCCGGAAACTCGCAGAACAACGCCAGGAAACGCTCTCCGTTCTCGAGCCGCTTTTCCAAGTCGTCCAGGTCTTCCGACGAAGCATGGCCGTAAAAGCGGCATCCTGGCCCGAACTTTTGCAGAATTTTCAACGTGTCGACGTAGGGGAAACCAAAACTTATGCTTTCCAGGTTACCCCTTGCACGGAGCATGGCTCGGTGAGCGTTGAAAATGGCGTTCATACCGCAGGGGAAAAGATAGACGTCGCTTTCCTGCAGCTCAGAGAGACCCCTGGCGTTGGTCGTCATGGGTGGCAGTGAGGTGACGCTCGACTCGAGATCGGCGGCCATTGCGCCTGCGATTCTTCTGCGAATGGCCGACTTGGCACGTTCGACAAACGACAGATCCAGGTTCCGGCCGAAGCGCTCTTCAAGGAACCGCATGCTCTCGACAGACTCAGCCGTTACGTTCCTGTCCTTGTCCGGCGTCGTGTGCGGACTGCCGTTGGCCACAGGGGGTATTTTCATGTCGACAGATCCGCGCTGATACCTCTTGGGCCCCTTGCATGTCTTTTGCTGGTTGTTTTCCGGTGAACTTGGTCGTGACGAGGGGCAAAGAAGGCCCTCGCGGAGTAAGCCATGGCAAAATTCGGCCCGGCGACTCGAGACACCGTCCCCAGAATGTTGCCAGTATTGCTTGGCCAGGGCGTATGATTCTGCTGGACATATAACACCAGATATGGCGGGAGACAGGGCTTTGAGCTGGCTCGAAATGTCTTGAGAAGCATCGAGGCCGAGATCAACGACTTGCAGGACGGACTTCAGCGAACCGTCGCCGTGTCGGCACATGAAGTCAACACACCGTCTGGCGGCTGCTGGGCTGGGAAACAGCATGGCTCGCTGGCCGGGCCGTCCATGAGTCCGCACTATAGCCTCAGCGAGGGCCTCGATGCTCCTATGGACGAAAAATCTAGGAAGCATGAGCAGGGCAGGACATAAAGGGCTGAGGACCGCACCGCGAGCGTGCACATACCTTGGGTAGCCTGTTGTCAACTTGTCGACAACCCATTTCTCGCCCTCCTCGTAACCGACGTTGTCCTTCCATGTAGGCAAAGACACACTCACGGCCTGGGGTGAGTCGTTAACGAGTCAGTGAGTGATAAGTGAGGCTTCATTTAGCAGGTTTACTGACATGTGCTGTATCGGGGGGAATCGACTGGCCGAGATCGAATGTCGGCATTTTGGGGGGCACTGGTGGGCAGGTGGTTTCGTCCAAAGTGGGAAAAAATGAGTAAATGTTGCTCACTGCCAGCTCATGAGGATATTTCGGCTCGTGGTGTCTAACCCCAAAGCTCCAGACAGATCATTACTCACAACAGACTCATAGTGAGATGCAGATCCAAGAACTTCCAGCACCCGCCCAATATGGTGCGGCACCGGAGCTGTCACACTGTACGCGGGAGACTTGCCAAAGGCCGATTGTCGGAGATCCGTCAAATCAATCGACCAGACATGACTGACTCACACAAGTGCACATCCGTCCCACCGTCTCCACGATCCAAACGACCGCGGACTTTTCGCCCCAGCGCTAGTTGCTTGCTATATTACTAAGACAAGCTGGTGCGAATCTCACGGCAGGGCCTGCTGTTCATGAAGGCGTCAAAGTAGAATGAGGCGACGCTGACTACTGTATTCGTACCTATGTGCTGTGTCCAATTTCTGGACGCCGCCTTCCTGAGGACGACGCCAGTTAATCTGTAATATTCTGTAAATCCATCGGGCCGCTCAGGCCCTGATCCCCATAACTCCTTCATGCAGACCGTAATCCTAAGGATTGTACCTTCGTCTGCTCATCTTGCTACCAACACAGCTGATACTATCGCTGGGGGCGACGCTGACGACATCATCGTCCCAAGCAGCATGGCTGCTGCCGACGCCGCTCATGGGCAACCCAATGTTGCGTGCTGAAACATGGCTGGGCGTACGACTGGCGTTGGGTGGCGTCGAGTACGTGTTACCGCCCATGACGGCGTCGTGCATGCCTCCCGCATGAGATGCCGCCTTGCTGGGTGCCCTGCTGGCGCTGCTACGCGCCCGACTGGGAGCTTTACTAGGTGCCCTACTTGGTATGGCAACGATGCTAGGCTCCCGGACACTAGGCGCCCGGCTCGGGGCGGCAACTATACTGGGCTCACGCACGCTGGGGGCCCTGACGCTCGGCGCGGCGACGACACTGGGCTCCCGTACGCTGGGAGCTCTAACACTCGGCGCCCTGACACTGGGAGCCCTGGTGCTTGGTGCCTTGCTCGGGGCGCGACTTGTAGCGCGGCTTCTTACAGCCAGCTCCGTCTCGACGGTCGGGGGAGGTGGGCCGCGAATGGTGGTGGACGAGCGTCTGCTTCGAGCCGACACGTAGGTGTCGCGGTCAGAGTCCATAATAGGACCCTGAACCGAGGGGACCGCCGTCGGAGGACCACGGACAGAGGGAGGTGCGGTCGGAGGGCCGCGAACCGAGCGCGAGGCTGACAGAGGAAGCTGCTGCTCGACAGTGCTGTACCGGGAGCCGGCATTGCTCCGATGCTCGGTATCCATGATCATGAGCGGCCTGCGCGCGTCGTTGGGCGCTTCGCTGGGAGGACGAGCACCGCGACGGGAAGCGACGGAGCGGGTAGTGTGGCGGCTACGCCCGTCATCGTAGGTGTTGTCGGTGGCCTGATCATGGGGCGAATTGACATGGCTGTACTTAGCCAGATACTGCGGTGCCGGACGGTGGTCGGCAAGAGGAGCGTAGGCCTCGGGATAGCGAATCTTCTCGACAGTGCGCTCAACCTCGACGTAGCGGCCACCGTCTTGCAGTGCTGGGAGTCGATCGGGATACGTAGACCTGCGAATAACTGGGGGAGGCGCGGCGAGCTCCTGGCGTGGAGCTCGCTCTCGCTCGCCCCTCAGCATGCTGTAGGTCAAGGCGGCACCAGCGGCAGCACCAGCGGCGGCACCAAGTAACGCGCCGACGACGGTCGTAGTGTCGAACCCCGAAGATGTATCGCGCGCTGTAGCGACGGGCTGCTGCTCGATGATGGAGGTTGTGACGCTGCGGCGCAGAACGGTACAGGGCTCGGTCCCGGGGCGGACTGTACGGGCAGAGACCACGGAGGCGGGTCCGGGCTGCTGGCCGATCCACGGGTTGTGATCAGAGGCGGCTACGTCAAAGTTCCAGTCGAGGATGCGGCTCGACTCTTCATGTGTAGAGAAACTCCGATGGGTGCCAGCAACTGAGCCGCCATGCTGAGAAGGGGCAGCAGGGGCACGAGAAGAAGGGTCTTGATAGACGACGTCCATGGTGTTGCCGTCGAGATCTGTGATCGACGTGCGGGTCCAGTCGCCACAACCGCGGTGAGCGTGTGAGTCGTGTGCTGGGCCAAGCCCGAGTCCCTGTCCCTGAGAGGTCACGGACGGTGCCGCTGTCACGACCCCGGACAAAGGCGGGTTCGCCCGAATGGCAAATGCGTGGAAGTCAGCCACCGTTTGAGTCGAAGCAGCGGAAAAGGTGACGTTCGAGAGTCTTGGATGATGGGCTTCCCGAATCTGAAAAAGAGGCACCGGCGGTGAGGAGGTGCCGTACGTGATGGTCGCCGGAAGCTTCTCAGACACAAGCGCAGTCGCAGAGGATGACGATGGCGACGACGACGTGGGTGCGGGCACTGTAGCGATTTCGTCGCCGGGTTGAGATGTCGCGGAAATGTAATACAGGCCCAGCGGCTGCAGAACCGCCGAGTAGAAAGAGGATGAAGACGGCAAGTGAGAGACCTCAAAGAAGGGCAGCATTGGGCTAGGGCGAGTGATCCTGGTGTGCCAGTAGTTGATGGCTGGAACCTCGTGCTGTGCGACCGTGGAGTGTGAGCCCAGACTTTGGGACGGATCGAGAATCGAAGAGGATGACCTAAATAGTGCGTATAAGAAAACGAAGAAAAAAGAGTCTGGAGAAATCGAAATGAACAAGGATGCTACTGCTGTGATTGTCGTAGAAGGCTGATGGCAAGCAAGTCGGCGGCAATCACAAGGCGATGTCAGGTCCTAGAATGTTTATATACACCCAAGGTACCTAAGGTCCAAACCAAGACAGATGAAGTACGGTACCTACCTAGGTAGGTAAGGTAGCCAGGCTTGCCAGGGCAAGTGAGCGCATGCTGTACCCTGGATGGAAATCTAGACTCCAGCGAGCAGGCGGGACGGGCTCAGGCTCGGTCGGTCCTGATCACTCGTCGCTCCCATTGACTGAGTGAGCAAGTGCCAGCCGCCAAACCCGCCCTGCCTGTCGCCTGCCTGCCTGCCTGCTTGCCTACATGTAACTATTTGCCCACTTGCCCGCTTGCCCCTACATACTTGTTCGCTGCCAGAAGGAGAACCGGGAGACCGACCGCCTCTCTCTTTGGCCTGCCCCCTCCAAGCCCTCCTCTCACCCGCCGAATCGTCTGACCCGCCAGCCCCCTTCGAGTCGTGGATGCAGCGAATGGAGCGCTTGCAACGAATAGGGCGGGTTGGGCGGCCACCGCGGGGCCATCCGAGCCTTCGCTGCAGCTGCATGCTCGGCCACGTTGTATCGATAGAGGAGAAGCGAGAGGATACCGTTCGAATCCTCCACTACCCACTTGGGAGTTGGGAGTCTTGGGCTCCTCAGCTTGGTCGTACTTCGTGATAGGCCGCTCGGCCTCCCGCCTCATCGAAGGGGTCGCGACCTGGGCCCCCTTTCCAGCCAACCCCACCAGACAGACGACCAGTACGAGCGCGGTATCATGACGGTCCTCACTACGTGTCCATACTACCATGCCCCCGAGCCTACCCGAATTCGTACTGACTGGCCCAGCACCTCACGGTCGGAGCTGTAGTACTGGTGAGAGGTGACCGGGCAGCAACATGCCGCATCAAAGTATGCCTAAGTGTTCGTCACCAGACTGGGCACGAGACGAACGCCAACGAGTATGCTCCGCCTCACGTCATTTGTCTAAAACATAGCCCGCACAAGACTTGTCCGCTCTGGGTTCTGCCGAGTATCTCTTGATTGTTCTACATTTACTGGCACTGCGGGCGGTTTGGGCCCATGCATCCACTCACATTTACCTGTAATGCATCCCCCCTCCTCAGCCAGAGAAGCGAGCACTATGGCAGGTCAAGCCAGTGCAAAGGGATGGGCACAATTTGTGCACTGTTTGCCTTGAGCGAACATCGTCGCCTCTCTTGAGCACTCACCGTCTCGCACCTGGTGTTCTCCATCTCCGCCACGCCCTGTAGAAGAACACACCTGGCATACCATACCTCCCCTGAAGGGTTCCGGTAACAATAAGGCTTACCAGGCAGTCACTTGTCCGCAGTTAAGATCAAGGTGCAAACGAAGACTAATCCTCCTCCGATCGACAAAGAACACGATAGCCTAGGTTGAATTGGCACGCGGGGACGGCAAACCCGCCAAGAGTTCCTGGTTGAACGCCCTCTTCTGCCCTGTCTGGAGCAGCCAAACAAAGTCATGGCATGTTCCGTGCTCGCCCTGCTCTTGCTGCAACCGCATTGTTGCCGCCGTCAGACTGCGCGTGATACTCAGAGGACATCCCACGAGTCCTCGGCGGCGTGGCAGAACTTGCTGCAGGCAACACTGGCAGACAAGCTGAAGTTGCTGATGGCAATCTTCTCGTCCACGAGGCCGTCAGCAAACGTGTCAGCGCCCTTGGCCATGGCGCCAACAAAGACGCAGATGCTCTCCTTCGGGCCGAGCGTGTCAACGTAGTCCCTCACTTTCACCAGGGGCGCGTCAAAACTGAGCGTGACCTTGCGGCAATTGGGCGGGAGATGATCAGTGATGGGGTTCTGGATGACGCGCAAGAGTTTCTCCTGTGAGTTGGTCGAGCGAATCGACAGGCGGTGCAGGAGTTGAACCATGAGACCGGCGAAGCGCTTGAAGGTTCGAGGGATACGGACCGAAGGCGACACTTCAATCAGAACCCCTTTTGCTGTGTGAATGTAGATCTGGAGTTTCCCGGCCTTGTTGATCGGCGAGTCCAGCAGAGTCAAGAGGCACTAAGTCAGTCAAGTCAGCATGTTGGATGCAGACGGAGGCATGCAATGCCGGCTACGACGCGGTTGAGCGCGCCGCCGCAGAGGGTGGGAAGTTCGGACCTGGTGTGTGATATCTGGCCGGGCGTCACTGATGTCCCGGTTCATCTTCCGCATGATGCCAATATGTTCATCGCTGTTGAGGAGAGAATATTTTTCTTCGCGCTGGATGCCATTGCGGCCAGCACCTCCATGGGATGCCTTGTAAGTCTCGAGACTTGCGTTCGAAAGCACAACGATCAGTCTCTTGCTGTCCTTGTCGGCGGGAGTGATCGGTACGTGTTGTTCCGCAACGAGCTGAGGAAGAGAGGGGGGCGGGAGAGACTGCGTGCCTGCGGAATCATGAGACATGTCAGCGAATGGACGCCCTCCGCAAAAAAAAAAAAAAACAGTAAAACGTGCGTGCGAGCGTATATCTTGCCCCGCGCACGAAAGAGCGGGAAAGATGAAGCACAGCAATCACAGAGAAGAGGCTATCATCAATCCTGGTCCGGCCCGATGCGTGAGATATAGGCGAGAAATACGGCAGCTTTCAGGCCCTGCCACTAAACCGCCTACACTGGCAACCTCGGGCCGTCGATCTGCAGCTCTGGCTGCCTTGAACAGGCTCTCTGCCCGTACCGTACGCACCAACGCACGCTTGCTTGTTCATAGACCTTGGGGGGGGAGTATTACTTACGGGGACGTTTAACACCCGCAACAGCGGCACGACCTTCGGGGCTCGCCATGATGTCGAAGGAGAGGTTAACTCGAATTGGTGGCGAAGTCTCTCAATTCTCCAAAACGAAAGGAAACAGGATACCGAATTGAGGACAAATTTCTGTCTCATGAAAATCAACGCAGGTCACCTCACCTAAAAGGCAGGCTAAATTAGGACTGTACGAAGAAGGTACATCCTCGGTAGCGAGGCACCTTGACCACTCAACACCCCGCGATAAGACATTTTTGCGCGGCAGTAAATGCACTGTGTAGGAACATCTTGCCGCTAGCGCCATATGCCCCATTGAGCCACAGTAGTCAGCCATCTCAGTACGAGAGTGGGTCCGAGGTGGCTGCTGTACCTGAATAATTCAGAATACAACTTCGTCTACAAGGGATCGAGGTTCACCAGCAGTGCACGACATCCCACATCCTCTGCCCCCCCGGACGACTGGATCGGCAAGCACACACGTCTCCGAAGACCAGCCAAGCGCCCGAATATTCGCATATATACACTGAAACCCTGTCTTCCCACTCGTCCAGCTTCGGACCAAACCCTTCAACATGGCGTATCCTGTGACGAAAGCAGCCCAGCAAGTCGTGAAGGAGCTCCACGGAGTTGTTGTGTCCGCGGGGCTCATGCAGAAGACCGTCAAAGTACGCGTTGGCGGGCAAAAATACAACCGCAAGGTTCAAAAGGTAGGTCTACTTACGGCGATATGTATTCTGACGTGATGCTAACCCAAGCTTCTCACAGATGTTCACAACTCCCAAAAGCTATCTCGTACACGATCCAAACTCTTCTCTACGCACCGGAGATGTTGTCTCGATCATGCCCGGCTGGCCGACATCTCAGCACAAGCGACATGTTGTGAAACAAATCATTGCTCCGTTCGGAATCCCTATCGAAGACCGACCCCCTGTGCCATCTGCAGAAGAGCGGATAGCTCTGCGAGACCAAAAGAAGGCCGAGAAGGACGTGCGAAGGGAGACCAGGAGAAACGAAGCTAGAGAGGCGAAGCTTCTCGAGAAGGCAGAGCGACTCCGTGCTCGCAACGAAGAGGCGCACGCTGAAGCTTCGTGAGCAGGGAAGCTGTTGGGTGGTCGTAGCAGACCAGGTTTGACAATAGTCATGCCGGGCGTACATGTGTCAGCTCATGTGCACACCCCTAGCAGAGCGATGATGAAGGCTTTGCTTGAGCATTGACGCGGGCACTGTCCGTAGGGCTGCTTGTACATGTACATCTTGTATACCAGTGTATATCATAGAAAGACTCTGGAACCATCTCCAGCCTCGGATCCATTTGCGCCATCATAGCCCTCAGAACTCCAGTGTACCAATCTTGCCGATTTCATAATGAAGGGCCCAGCTGGGCATGCGGTTCGTGATACTGCTCTCACCCACCCCGTTCACCGAACTCCTGCGCCCAGTCCTCGTACTCTTTGAGACCAGTCTTGCTGACACTAGGCCGAATGTTTGTCAAGCTAGCCTTGAAGTCAACTATAGAAATAGGACGAATGTCGTCCATCGTCATGTGCAGGAGTGCCTCGCCCAGCGACCTTAGAGGACCCATCGCTGCGTCTTTTGCTAGGGCAGTGATGTCAGAGCCCGAAAAGCCTATTTATACAAGAGGTTTCGTTAGTTTTCTGACCGACAACGAACGAAAGAAAGCACTCCTGTGTTGGGGAAATCTTACCATCCGTGAGTGTGACCAGTTCTTCGACGTCATAATCGGACAAGCCATGTTTCTGCTGACTTAGCAACGTTCTGAGCTGTGTAGACCTCGTCTCTGGCTCAGGAAGGGGAATGTATTGACGGCGAACAAAACGTCGACGTGCAGCTTCGTCGATAGCCCAAGGAAGATTAGTAGCAGCAAGAACCAGAACACGGTTTGCATCTCCACGAGACTTATCCAACTCGTCAGGTGCCCTACCGGCTGCTGCACGTTGAAGGTCGCTCCACTGGATCAGAAACTCCGTCTTGATGCGTCGCGTTGCCTCGTGCTCGCCCGAACCTGATCTCTGGGAGAGGAGGGAGTCGATCTCATCGACAAAGATAATACTAGGGGCCAGTTCCTTCGCCAGGGAGAAAAGTGCGCGAACCAGCTTTTCTGACTCGCCAAGATACTTGCTCGTGAGACTGCTGGCGGAGATCGAGAAGAACGTTGATCGAGACTCTGTAGCGACCGCCCGAGCAAGCATCGTCTTGCCAGTGCCAGGAGGGCCAAA
The DNA here is from genome assembly GCF_000150675.1 of Verticillium dahliae VdLs.17. Classification (NCBI taxonomy): domain Eukaryota; kingdom Fungi; phylum Ascomycota; class Sordariomycetes; order Glomerellales; family Plectosphaerellaceae; genus Verticillium; species Verticillium dahliae. The sequence goes on from NW_009276941.1 coordinate 26,004, forward strand.
AAGGAGCATGCCACGAGCTGGTTCTCGTAAACCCATGAACAGGTCTGGCCGCAGGAAAGGGTAGACCACTGCCTCTCGCAACGCGTTCTTTGCTATCTCAAGCCCGGCGACATCGCTCCAATGCACCTCGTCGCCCTTCACAACAATCTCGTTCAAGATCTGTTTGGCAGCACCTTCATCCACTCCTGGTGGCAGGTTTTTGAGGATAGCTTTCTTGCGGTTCTTCCATTCCGTCTTGTATGGAGAACTTTCCCCAGCATCTGATCCATCAGACGACTTGGCGTCGGTGTCAGCAATAATTGCATCTTCCTTTCGCTTCCCTTTGGGTCTCCTTCTGGTAGGCCTCTGCGGCGACGCCTGGTGACCTGAGTTTTCGGATGCGCTCGAATCTCGTGATGATGCACGAGGTCTTCTCACTGCTTGGTTCGCGACAGCTTTCGCAGGCCTGTCTCGTTCTTGTCCGCTTGAAGAAGAAGGGTCTGCACGCTTCGGGCCTTCTCCAACAGCCTTTCGCCTAATGCCAGAATCCGAGGTGCTCTTGCGTCGATCATGTGCTTCATCAATATCGGAATGGCTGGTTCCCTCTTTCCGCGCTGCCCTAGCGGCCGGGACTGACAGTGCAGCATTACGAGATCGGGATATGCGATCTTGTCTTGGCGTAGCAAGCTCCAGCGATGGTGATTCTTGAATGGAGACAGAATTCAGAGCACTCGAAGCCGCGCTGACCGACAAAGCGGATGGCCGGTCGTAAGAGAACTCTTCGGAATGTCTTGTAGGACGTGACCCATCGGGCAACGCCGCATCCGCATCCCGGGGCGTGACGAGCCTCCGTGTATGGATATCCCATTGTAGAGGGGAGACACCTGCACCTTTCTTCGGCTGGTCGTTGCTTTGCCGAGGGCTTGCACTGGGAGATACAGAATCACTACCAGAGCCTAGCCCTCTCAAGAGCCGGTCTTTCGAAGTCAAGGCACTCCATGCAAGTGTAGCGGCCTTGCTTGCTCCTGGACCTTCGGGTTTGGCAGATTTGCGGGAAAGCTTGGTTGTCTTTTCCCCTGGTCTCGCGCTGCGCAGTGTGGTCCTCATTGTGTGCTTTTCAGGACTAGGTGAACGCATCATCTTCTCCTTCGTGTTGTTCGCCGAATGTGTTCGTGCGGGACCCGGAGATGGCAACACTCCAGCTTCGGGGCCAGAGCCGGAACCTGATGCGTTGCCACTCACGACAGCTCGTTCTGAAGATGTCCGATTCGGTAGTGAGGGTCTACTGGGCAAAGCAGGGCGTGATAATTCGGGATACGTCGCTGCGGGGATGGTGCCTTGGCCGATCCAGCCACGCGCAGATGTTGGGCTCGAGACTGCCATGTTAGGTGGGCTCGTAAAGTTTGCAGCGGCAGAACGCGCAGGTGTGGAAGACCTAGGCGCTTCCTGTCGAGACATACGCAAGGCTTCTAGTAGATCGATACGCTCTTTGCATTGCAGTTCGAGCTGCAACAAGGAGTCGACCAGAGCCGCCTCGGTTTCAGACCTTGGGGTGTAGTTAGGGAGGACTTTGCTGGAATGGTGACTTAGGATTTCGTCCAAGGCATTACGCCAACATCGCATCGCATCTTCTTCGTTGCCCTGTCGAAAACTAATGCATTAGTACACCCTCGATCAAGATGAACAAAAGGAGCACTCGCGAACCTGACTCTCGTAGTAGACAGCCGTTGAGCATTTCAGATAACTGTCATCGTACGTCTTTTGCAGTATGGCCAGGCCCCTATTGCGTGACATCGCATCAAGACCGTCAGGGCATGACAGGGTGGTCCAGATGTAAAGAGGCGTTGCTGCTATTTGCTTGTCTACTGCTCTGGAGGGGCTGGAGGTTGAAGGCAAATCGAGTTAGGCTTGTGTTCCGCTTGGATTGCGAGGGCGGGCATAGCCACACAGGCGCACTGATCATGAACCGACGTCTTGACAGTGCATGCGAAACACCTTCTGAAATGTGTATTGAGCAACCGATAATGAGTTCTTTGGATTTGCCGAGGTTTGGGTGGTAGGGATTCGATTAGGCTGCTTTGCAGAGCGAAGGTGGGCAAGTGAGGTTGGTGGTGGATTGTGATATGACGTCGCTGTTTGCGCTTGGTCTGCTTTGAGAGACGGGCTCCCTTGGCTGGGGGCTGACGACGCTGTACGCCTTCGTCCATAGCTCGCAAGGCACAAACCAGCCGCATTACATGATTGTCTCGCATCCGGATTGCGTATCCGCATTTTCTTCCCACTGAACTAAAGTACACCTATGTGTCTGCGACAGCTATAGACATCGTATTTGCATAGTCTTCATGCCGCTCCTCACAGCACTGGAAGATCACCACGGCCCCAGGAAGCCTGAGTCTACGTCATTGACTTGGCATCAAACCTCCGAATTGAAATGTTATTTGAGTTACGAAAGTAAGACTTGGATCTCTCCAGTTGTTCTGGGAAATAATGCCCGGAGTGACTGTGACTCAACAATGCCATCCGCTGCCGAGCTTGCGTCAACACCGCTCAAAGAGTCTGCTGCAAGGAGCATCTCCTCAATATGTTCGAAATCCTGGCAGAACCGTACGGCAGCCTTTTCTGTCACTTCGCGAGCTAGGTTAGGATCTTGCACATGCTGGACCTGGTCTGCAGCGTCTATGAGCGCGGACGGCAAGAAATCGTCGAGTGCTAGACTAGCACGTCGCAAGGCGTCAGGTTGCATTGGTTCGAGCAGCCGCAGCTTCTGGACACCTTGGGCATCTGCCGTCAGGTTCTCGAGTGCGCTGATCATTTCCTCGAGCCCCGAGGCATGTCGAAGGAACTGATATTGGCTCGCCAAAAGTGTCTTGGACTCCTCTCCAACCCTCTCCTCAAGCAGACGCACTCGTTTCCGCGTAAAATCAAATGGCTGCAACGAAGACTTCGCTGCCATCAAGCAGTTCACGATGAAGATGGCACCTTGGAGAGACCCTGCTCCCCTAGCCATGCTTTCACAGCCCGCAATGAACGGCTCGAATGATTCAGCCAAGATAGGCTGGAAGTCGCTCTCACGATCCGTCGAGCCAGTCATGGACGTTTCGTACGTTTGCATGATGGTTTTCAGCTGCTCAAGCGCATTGAGAAGAAACTCTGGTGGTCCCAAATCCGACGGCGTCTGCTGAAAATCCCCCTGCAACCTAGCAATATGATCGCGCACCAAGGATCTGAACTGTCTCAACGCCTCGGTCTCCAGGCCAGTCAAGAGCTCTAAGAGTCCAGAGGCATCGCCCAAAAGCTTTGCGAACGTGAAGCGGTAGAAGCCCAGAAGATTCGCTAGCTTATAGGACAGGATTGTGTCTTCATTGGATTGAATGACTTGTTCGACACGTTGTCGCAATATCCTGGCTACCGCTGACACGTCTCGGTCAACAAGCTCGTTCAAGGCCTTAAGCCCATCGAAAGCTTGTATGTCGGAGTCTTCGGTATTATCAATAAGCTGCCATATTTCTGTTGCGCGGCCTGTTTGCAGGCCTTTGGCGATCTCATCAACGTCCGCCATAAAAAGAGTTTCGAGTGCTTCTCGTTCACCGACTGTGGCAGAGTGAACCCACGCAAGCATGTCGCCAACGTAGCGCAGAGGATCGTGCGCGGCCATTTCGATGGGCTTCACTGTGTTGTCATGTTGTCCAGTACTCGACGTACCCGTCAGAGCAGTGTGGAACGCATCAGACAGAATGCGATGCCTAGCGTCGGCAAAGTAGTCGAGACATCCCTGGAAGAGCGAAGGTCTTTCCGAAAGGACTCGGATCGCGCGGCGGATCGAAACATTCAGCTGTGGGTTCTCAAGGTTGAGCGTTTTGAACTCCTTCTGCACCCATTTGTATAGTTTTTGGAAAGCCAGGTTCAGATTCTTTGAGGTCTGTTCCATGATCTCCAAACCAAGGTTCTGGTTCTCGAAGCCTAACAGGGCCTCGCAATCCGAACTGATCTTTTTGGCTCTGGCCAGTGCGGCAAAGAAGTCCTCGTTCACAGGTTCTGCCGACGAGGTCAGTGTGGCGATTTCATCATTGGTAAATAAGAAGTGGCCACAAAACGCTGCAAGAAGCTGTTGTTTGGTGGCAACGTCCTCTCGCTGCTGGATCAACAAAGCAGCATCCTGAAGCACAGGTGCCGTCTGTGTATGCGACGTAGCTATTGGCCCTCGCATTTCATCGTACGTCTCATTCAGTTGGTTCAGGGTGTGGCGTACCCGACGCAATTGCTGGTATCATAGATCAGTACGTGGACCAGGTAGAGAGAGGCACGCTATAGGGAGATTGAAACTCACGTCGGCAACACGCCCAAAGTCATTAATAATCTCGCCATTACACTCGATCATCTCCTTCTGAAGATCCAGACGCACCTGTCGCCGCACGCGAGGCTGGTTGTTTATTTGCTTCTCATCTAGAAGAGCCAATGCCTCTCGGAACTCGGAATCGGCGTAGGAAGTGGACAGTATTGCAGTGGCCTTTGAGGACAATGGGTTTGGGCCCTTCGAGAGAGCTGGGGAGGCCCCGGAGGAGTGTGAGGTCGCCGCGTCCATTTCAGTTGACACAAACGGGATCGTGTGAGTGCCAAAATTTACAGGCCACTGAAGAACGTATGACCTAATTGTGATCCATGGACTTGGGTTGGATGGTGTATGTTCGTGGATGGCCAGAAGATGGGTATCCGAATCACCTGTGGTGGTAGACCATAGTTAGTACCACTTGTTCAATGTGTGAGCTGTCGAAAATGATGAGCTCCCTCAGCGACGTGATCTACACAGCCTTCTAGCCCATAAATGGATAGTCCAAGCTCTGGCCACCGACATTCATCAAGGGTCTCGTGCAAAGTGGAGACCTTGCAGGGGTGCCTGACCCCATCATGTGGCATGGCTCTCCAAACGTCATTCTCCGATAAGATCCCCAGGCTGCATCACGCTGGCTAGCAACCTGACTGTCGTACCAAACCCTCATGGTTGCAACAACAAGGTCAGTCTACCAAACCCAGATCCGGTAGCTACCAGAGCTGAAGATTCCTGATGTAGCGTGACCGCATCTATCACTTCATCTGTTCCGCACGCTGTTTTGAGGTCACAACGACGACGCCTTGCCTCTTCGTCTTCTCGGATGAAACGATCTCTATCGCCTACTCCCTTCCAACAACACGTCTCTTTCAACTCTTGCTGAAGGCTGGCCGTGCTGGCAGCCACATGAATCTTTTTTCTTCATTACAGAACCATCTTCAAGCCGAATTTCTAGTCTCTCCCGTCCGATCATGAGCCTCGACGCCTACGGCAGCTCATCCGAATCGCTTTCCAGTCGGTAGATCGTTGTTGTGCCATGGCGTCGAACCTCTTTTCACGGGATACCGTTCCTGGTAGAGTCACGAAGTCATTCTACGAAGAGCTTAGAGGGGCCAGCAGAGAAGACGAAGACATTGAGAATAACGCTGGTGCTGACCTGGACGAGAACAACTGGAACCAGCACTTTCTGGACCAAGACCTCGACGGCCTTGCTATCGAAGACAGTCGTACTACGGCTGATGGTACGGCGAATTTGGTTCGCCAGGCAAAGAAGACTCCACAAAATCGACCGGCGGTTTCAAATCATTGGCATGGCTCAGGCCGTGAGGACGAGGGCGATAATGATGTCCCAGCGTCATTGCTCGTCGAGGCGAATGAAGCGGAGCAAATAGGCAAGTCTACGCATCGTAAGCAACTGCCAGCCACGTCACGGCGACATAAACCTCCGGGCCAACCTTCGCGACAGTCGCAAGCGCAATGGGAACGAGCGCAGTCCCAACAAAGGCTGTATCATGAGTTGCCTCTCCGATCGCCCGGGGCCAAACCGTCAACCGCACTTGGAGGAGTGGTTTCGGGTAGCCCCAGGGAACAGGCACTCTGGAGGTGGATAAACGTGTCGAACCTTGACTTTTTTATGAGGGATGTCTATGAATACTACCTTGGCAGCGGGTTTTGGTGCATCTTGTGCGAGCGCGCTCTGCACCTTGTGTAAGTCTTGAATTCGACCCTGAAGTACTATACACGTGAAGGAGGCTAACATTTCACAGGCAATCCACATTTATCACGATTTTTCTCACCTTTCTTACGCAATGCATTGAATACAACAAGGTGCCTGGGAGTAGCTCACTGTCACAAATCATCACCCCTCAGTGTACAAAAAAGATGTCGTGGTATTGGAATCTAGGACTGTGGCTATTCGTCTTCTATTTTATCTGGAAGGCAGTTCAGTTCTCTGTCGACACTCGTCGATTGATTACCATGCGAAACTTTTATGTCCATCTCTTGGAGATTCCTGAGCAAGACATGCAAACTGTTTCGTGGCAAGACATTGTTGCACGCATCATGGCTCTCAGAGATGCCAATCCGAACACGGCACTGAACATGACCCGGACGCAGCGAGACTGGATCCGCGCGCATTCAAAAGAGCGTTTGGATGCTGTTGATATCGCCAGCCGTCTCATGCGGAAAGACAACTATCTCATCGCCATGATCAACAAGGACGTTCTGGACATGACCTTACCGATTCCATTCATGCAAAACCGTCAATTCTTTTCCGGAACGCTCCAGTGGTGGCTTTACTTCAGCGTCATTGACCTCATCTTTGACCAAAGTGGCCAAGTCAACCAAGAGTTTCTGAAATCAGATCGACGAGGCTTGCTCAGCCGTAAGCTGCGGGATCGTTTTGTCTGTGCGGGTTTGCTCAACCTGCTCTGTACGCCGTTCTGGATCGGCTATCAGACGGTGATTCATCTACTCAATTATTATAATGTTTGTTTACCCGAAATGTGCGTGCTGTAACCTACTGACGACCTTGAATAGGAGTACAAGAAGAACTCGGCCACGCTTGGTGATCGCCGTTATACAGCCCTGGCCAGGTGGAAATTCCGCGAGTTCAACGAACTACCCCATCTATTTCAAGAACGGATCAATATGTCATACCCATTTGCAAGCCGATATATCGACCAATTTCCGAAGCGGCTCGTAGAACAAGTAGCGAGGTCTGTTACCTTCATGTCCGGCGCCATTACCTTCACACTCGCCGCAGCTTCATTCCTCGACCCGGAGCTATTCCTTGGCTTCGAAATCACTAAGGACAGGACGGCGCTGTTCTACATCGGAGTTTTCGGTACCATTTGGGCTCTCGCCAGGGGTATGATATCAGAGGAGACTACAGTTTTTGATCCCGAATTTGCGCTGAAGGGCGTCTTGGACTTTACTCATCACATGCCAGACCATTGGCAAGGGCGACTCCACAGCTTTGATGTGAAGCAGGAGTTTTCCGAACTCTACAAGCTCAAGGTCGTAATTCTCGCGGAAGAGATTCTGGGCATCTTCCTCGCATCGTTTGTGCTGCTTTTTTCCGCCCCAAAAAGCAGTGACCAAATCATCGACTTTGTGCGAGAATTTACGATCCATGTCGATGGCTTGGGATACGTATGCTCTTTTGCAGAATTCGACTTTAGAAGAGGCCTTGGGAACCAAAAACCGACAGCTGGAGTCGACGACGTCCGCGAAGATTATTACACAACCAAGCATGGTAAAATGGCTGCATCATATTACGGGTTTCTCGAGAACTACGTGATCAATCCCAAGACAGGTATGCCGGGTGGCCACGTGCCGCCTAGCATGCGGCAGCAATTTCACCCTCCTCCGGCGTTCCCAGGACTCAACTCTCCGAATTTGGCAGCCGAGATCCCGGGTTCGCGAGAGGGGCGAGGCGAAACAAGCCGCGGCCGCGGCCTTCAAGGGGGCCTCGGCCACCCGGCGAGGACGCCTCGATTTGGGGCGTCCATGACAGCACCCTCCCCCATGGCGTCGATGCTGCTCGACCCCCATCACCAGCCTTCGGGGACAAACCTAAATGTGCGAAGCACGTACGGTATCAAAGGTCGACAGCATCGTGGCGAACACCCACCAGAGCTTGGTATCCGCGAAGAGCCTACCGAAGAAGGCATGAGCTCGCAGTTACAATCCTACTCTCAGCGTGAAGATGAAGAAGAAGCGGGCGGACCACTGGGCGAGTCGGTTTGGCAGACCTCGCCCGCCAAGAACTTGGGTAGGGAGAGTAGCGGGGCTTTGTCGCGAGAGCCAGACACTGGCGTGCTGGGGTTGATCCAGCAATTCCAACAAGCACAACGCAACAACAGGTTAGGAGGGGCGTGAGGTATTTGATAATGCTGACCTGGGTGACTGCTCCAAAGTATTGTACGGATTCTTCTTTTGCTATGGCAAGTGTGCGTAGACAGGTATTATAACCCTCATGTCAAGGCTGAGGGCAATTCCCTTTCTTCTTTCTCTTTTGGCAGAGGAAGCGCTCGATTTCGGTGAACCCTTTGAGTACCGCGCTGTCTAGCATTCGCTACGTCGTCGAAAGACATGCTATTCCACCTGCCCAGAAAGAAAGTCGTATCTCCGAGGACGGACACCCACGAATCTGGACTTGGTAATAATGACACGGTCATTGACGCGGGTAACACTGGAACAGCAGCGCCGAGGCTCAGTGCCCAAGCCCCCAACAGGTGCACTAAGTGTGACTCCGTAGGTGCGTACGTGTGGGGGGCCTCGGTGCTAATCAGATGGCGGAGTTAGTGGGTGGGCAGGTTGGCGCGGGAATGTACACGTGCACGATAGCAAGCAAGACAGGTACATTGATCCCCCCAAGCACGGCCCGGCGAGGCCCATCTCCGAGCCCGCAGCTCGCAGCTCGCCGCAAATCAGCTCTGAATTTTTTCGGCCGCCTCCCTCGCTCTCGTTGATGAGTCGTGTACCGTACCTAGCTCACCTCGACAGCCAGAAGCGAAAGTGTACCTTTGACACGTAAACTCACGCACTTGCTCCCACGGAGCTGTTGCATACGTCCTTATCACCTTTTTTGCTTGACGGTTGACGGTACTCCTATACCATTTGCACGATCCGATCGCCGGTCCGTTCCCGACCTCCACGCCTGCCTCTCTCATCGTGCGCCTGCAACCCTTCGACTGGCTGTTCCCGGACACCGTCGCAGAAAGAGCACGTCACATCTCGACGACCACATCCATCGCATCCCTCCCTACATCCTCCTAGCCGTCACCCTGGCGGCTCTCCAGCCCAAGCCTTTCGGCGAAGCGCCCGAAGCTGTGGCCGCAATGGCCCAGCCAACCGCCGAGCCGGTCGAGGAAGAATACGAGTGCGCCCTGCCAACGACGGTCTATCGCAATGCGAACGATTGTGCTGACATGATGTTTCTTTCCAGCTATGAATCTCTGCCACCCAACTTCTCCCTGCTCCAAAACATGGCGGCAGGGGCTTTTGCAGGCATAGCAGTGCGTGGCGCCCTTACCTGTTCGGAGGATGACCCTGTCGAGTTGTCTAGTGCTAATAGCATCGCCAGGAGCACACCGTCATGTACCCGATCGATGCCATCAAGACGCGCATGCAGGTCCTGAACCCTACAGCGTCTACCGCGTACAATGGAGTCATCCAGGGGACCTACAAGATGGCCACCGGAGAAGGCTTTCTCAGTCTCTGGCGAGGCATGTCCAGCGTCGTTGCGGGTGCGGGACCCGCGCACGCCGTTTACTTTGCGACGTATGAGGCCGTCAAGCATGTCATGGGCGGCAACCAGGCTGGTGTGCACCACCCTCTAGCGGCAGCGACCAGCGGAGCCTGCGCGACCATTGCCAGTGATGCCCTCATGAACCCCTTTGATGGTACGACTCGTCTCCATGTTACGAGCTTGGCTATTTCAGCAATTGGCGGCAAGACATACTGATCCCCTCGGTGTATTACAGTCATCAAGCAGCGCATGCAGATCCAGAACTCGGCCAAGATGTACCGATCCATGACCGACTGCGCACGATACGTCTACAAGTCCGAGGGCCTGGGCGCCTTCTACGTGTCCTACCCCACAACGCTCTCCATGACAGTGCCTTTCACCGCGCTGCAGTTCCTCGCCTACGAGTCCATCTCGACGACGATGAACCCGGACAAGACGTACGACCCGACAACGCACTGTGTGGCTGGTGGTGTCGCCGGCGGTTTCGCCGCTGCGCTCACCACACCCATGGATGTCATCAAGACGATGCTGCAGACAAGAGGCACCGCCACGGACCCCGAGCTGAGGACAGTCAACGGATTCATGGCCGGCTGCCGGCTGCTTCTGCGCCGCGAGGGCCCACGTGGCTTCTTCAAGGGAATCGGTCCCCGTGTCGTTACGACCATGCCCAGCACGGCCATCTGCTGGTCAGCGTACGAGGCCTCCAAGTACGTGATCCTGGCTCCTCTTGTGTATATGTGGATTGGCCTGCTAACCAGATTCCAGGGCCTACTTCATTCGTCGCAACGATAAGCTGTAAGGCGGTCCTCCTACCTCTAGCAAGGCTGAATCGGGGGGGTGGAGGGTTGGGAGGTACATTGACGGCTCAATCCCGCATATTGCACCTGGATTCCCGACGAAAGAAGGGTGTCAGGATTTTGGCGACGACGGATCCTTGCATTCACCTTCAGGTTGCAAAGTCGATACAGCACGTTCTCAAAAGAAGTCACGGAGCGCATCTGAAATGCCGAAGCATGCTGCCCACCCCGAGTACAATACCACCCAACGACGAAGGCATGGCATCGACAGCAAGGAAAGGAACACGCGTCCGGTGCGGCGTATCGTGGACATTGCAGGCAGAGAGGAGGGGGACGACGGGAGAAGCCGCCATCGTGATCATCCATCACGCGCAGCTCGCGGCGGTCAATGTGTAAATATTATGTGTGTAATCTGAGGGGTTGTGGGAAATCAACCTTGGTCAATCGAAGCGTCATAGACGCGCTCTTTGAGCGATGCTACCTACCGCGTGGTCCTCTTCACATAACTCAACTAGAGTGTCGTTGGGTGACATGGCAACAAGTCAGCGTTGAGGCCACATGTGCCAAACCAAACACAACACTATTCTCGGAAAAAGGTTTATCGAAGCACCTGATGTCTCAGTACGAATATCCACATGACGGATACATGCTCAAGAGTGACAGCTGTTCACGTCCACTGTCCTACTAGTCCGACCAGTCGGTTGGATTAGGGTTTCCACCATAAAAGCCAACTGGCGTGTAGGTTCAACGTGTATGTACGGCCTACTTCTGCAACAGTATCAAACTCCACAAACTCCTGACGCTCCCGCGCGCACCGCCGTGGCGCATTGCGCTGCGTGTCTTCCGCTCATGGGCCCCCAAATTTCAAAAAAAAAAAAAAAAATGCTGCACAGAGGAGATCAGAAGGGGAAGCCGCCGCCGCCGCCGCCGAAGTGGAACTTGAACTGGCTGCCGCCGCCGCCAGGGCCCTGTTGGTGCATGTACGGGTGGCCGAAGGGACTGCCTTGGAAGGGGTTGCCGCGCTGCTGCTCCTGGTCGTTGGGGTCGTCGCCGCGGTCGAAGCGCTCGCGGAGCTCGGGGTCACTGAGGACCTCGTAGGCCTCGTTGATGGCGGCCATCTTCTTCTCGGCCGCCTCCTTGGTGAGGCCCTGCTTGTGCGCCTTGTCGGGGTGGTGCAGCTTGGAGAGCTTGCGGTAGGCCGACTTGATCTGGCGCGCGTCGGCGTCGTTGGTGACGCCGAGAACCTTGTAGTAGTCCTTTGTCTTGCTGCGCTTGAGGGCGATCTGGGCCTTCTGCTGGAGCGGGCGCACAATGTTCTGCTTCTCGGGCTTGACGTTCTTGGCCTCCTCGAGCGTCCGGACGGCGTCCTCGAATTCCTCCTTGTCCATCTGCTCGCGCGCACGGTGGAGGAGACCGTAGAAGGACTGTTCGTTTAGGGCCAGGGCGTTGTCGCAGTACTGCTTCGTCTTCTTGCTGTTCATCTGCATTGTGACAGGTTAGCACACGCACGGGAAACACGCGATACAGAACGCGGGTTCCAGGAAAGTGACGAACCTCGTAGTAACCCTCGCATGCCAATTCGACGACCCTCATGTACAGCGCCGATGGTGCGTTCGCTGGAATGGTACCATCCTGCTTGAGTTCCTCCACCTGCGACTTGATGTTGGTGATCAGACCCGCGTCTTCGCCATTGTCGATCAACATCTTGACGCCCGTCATGGGCTGGTTCTTCTCAAAGGCCTTGGCCACCTTGGCCAGCGTCTTGTCGATGACCTTTTGCTGCTTCAGCATCTTCTTGCAGGGCTTCGAATCCGGGTCCGAGTGCAGGCACTTCCTGATCTGAGCCATGCCGTTGTTCAGGTCGTCGAGGCCGTAGAACGTGTTGGCCGAGATGGTAACGTGGGGGGCCGTATCGCCGGGCCTCATCTGGAGGATGTGGTGCAGATCGCCCATGCCCTCCTCCACCTCACCCCGCGCGAAACGGCAGCGCGAGCGCAGCTCGCGCAGGTACACAGCCCGGTTCGCCGTCATGATCGCCTCTCCAGCCTGGTGGACGCAGGTCTCAAAGTCGCCTGCCCTCTCGGCAGCCTCGGCCAGCTGAGCTGCCCCTTGAGCCTCGTCGAGGGCCGCCAGCTCGGGCGAGGCGGCATCCTTGTTGGCCAGCTTGTAGTGTTCCTTTGCGCCCTCCCAGTCGGCGCTTCGAGCGCGGATCTTGGCGAGCTGGATGTGTGCGCCCTCGAAGTCAGGCTTCAGGGACAGTACCCTGTTGTAGTCTTCGGTGGCCTGTGAAGTTCGGCCGAGCGAGAGGTAGGTGGTGGCACGCTTGAAGAACGTGAGGTAGTTGGAGGGGTCGCGGGCCACAGCGGCATCGTAGTAGAGGAGCGCGTCGCTTGTCTCGCCCCTGGACAGGTGGGATTGCGCCGAGGACAGGAGTTCGGAGACAGGAAGATCGGACGGGATACTTTCGGCACTCAGAGCAGAAACGAGGGGTGTGGCGAACAGAGCCGCCGCGACGGCGAGGGTTGAAATGTTCACATGCATGGCGAGAGGGCTCGGTAGCAATGACGGCAGAGCAGAGGAGTAGAAAAGAAGGCGATAGAGGGGGGGCCTGCTGCCTCTACGAAGTTGCGAAAAGATACGCAATTGGGGTTTAAGAAAAAAAAAAGCAAGAGGCAGAAAAGACCAACGAGCTTTGGACAGTTGTCCGAATGGTTGCTGCAAGGTGTCGCGAAGTTCCGTCGTTCAAATGGGTCCTGGCACCTGGATGCGCGAAGTAGACCCTTGAAGCAAGAAGTGTCCTTATCCCAACCTGGCTAGCTCGACTCGCACTGTATGGTACACACAGTGAATGGGGAGAGTCCAATGCTTGGGGCAGCAGCCAGCGGACAGCTGGCAGGAGGTACAAGCCCAAGGTGGGTAGGTACTTGTAGACAGCTGCGGGTGACATGGGAAGCCCAGATGTGGGGCCCCTGTTCTCCATCCTCCGCGTCAATCCAGGCCGCTCACTCGCTCATATCAACTTCAGAGGATGTAGCACGTATTGACGCGTGCTCGCCCACCCGCTCGGTATCAGTCACCAACCACTGACTCAAGACGCTGGAGTGCGATGCCAGGTGCATCATCACCATGGCCCATATTGACCACGCAGCAATCTTCTCGCCCTCGGTCGCACGCATCGCCGCGTCAACAGCGAAAGACTGGTCCTTCGTTGACACATGGCTAGCCTCCAAATTCCCAGGCCGGGCCGCCCCATCCTTCGAGCGCAACCCTGACACGCTCCGGGTCCTGCTCTCTCTCGCGTCCCTCAATGAAACCGCAGACGAGGAGCGTCAGCTCTTTGCGCGCGCCGAAGCCTCTGCCCTCAGGGAGCTATCACAGGCCGCCGACCGAGGTGCTGACCACGCCTCAATTCAATCTGACCTCCTCGAGGCTATCGAAGAAGCTCTGCCCCAAGACGGACGCAATGCCCTCGATGCGCTGGCGTCGCTCGCTGTTGATCTCGGCAACCCTCAGCCAACACCTCATGAACTCGGCGTCACGCTTGTTCAACTCCAGGCACAGGCGCAGGAGACAGAGGAGAGGCGTGCCCGCCTGAAAGATCTTCAATCTCACGTGGATGCGGAGAAAATCGCCATTGCAGATCTGCTACATGACTTGCAGGGCTGGAAGTTCAAGCCCTCGGCCGAGCTCCCGCGACAGAATGTGGAATTGCAAAGAAAAATCAAGGCTCTCTCCAACAAGTTGCCCGAGCTCGAGGACCGTCTGAAAGCCATTGACACAGCCCCAGCCGCCTTTCACCCCACCATTGATCAAATTGCGCGAGAGGAGTCGGCATATACAAGTCTCTTGAATCGCAAGATGGATCTCGATTCTCAGATAGCTCCGTTTGCCGGCCTTCCTGACGACGCCGATGCTGCCAGAGACCAACTCGAAGCTTTGCGCAGCGAACTTCAATCACTCACACGCCGGAGAGATGCCGTTTTCGAGAGTCTCGTAGAACGTGAGAGTCCCCGGAAAAGATCATGATGACTAAAAGTGGCCTTCCCTTCCGATGGACTGACTCTAGCTTCATTGATCAAGTATACATCTGCGACCATGGTGACATCCATCAAGGTCGCTTTCCCCTCCCGGCCACAGCGCCACCAAATCTGCCCAGCTGCCTCCCGAGACCGGACCGCTTAGCAGCCGGAGCAGCCGGCGGAGGGACCGTAGACGGGTCTTTCATCGGGACTGGCGGCCCCGGCATGTTGCGGGTGTCTTTGGATCCTCCCTTCATTTCTGGTCCGTCACCAAGTCTAATATCACCGACACCCAGCGGGGCGCCATCGTCGAGACCCTCGCCGGCGTGCCTCTGCGTCCGCCGAGCTTTCTCCTGTACACTGCGGAATTTTTCCAACAGGTCGCCCCACTTGACAATGGCTTCTTCTCGCCCTTTGAGCCTGTTGGGTCTGTCGAAATTCGCACCAGCCGACGTCGACGCCGTTGGTCGAGGTGTGATATGCAGATAGCCAATCGAGCTGACGCTGTTGAGGCGGTTCTTGAGGGCAGCAAAGGCGGATGACTGTGGGAGAAGCATAAGAAGTCCGTAGAGGCACTTGTAGAGATATGGGAACTTTTCAGGCTCCAGGAGCTGGAGGCGGAGATCTGAGGTGCGGAACACCGCATGTCAGCTTCCCACTCAAGTCGGTGGTAAAGCGTGGGACAACTTACACGTGAATACTGGTGATTCGATGAGTTGAACCAGCTTGTCTATTTGAATAAGAATATTCACGGTCATCTCCAACTCCGCACTACACAGGGTTAGCAACTTCGTCTTACGTGTAACCACAGGCTCTGCAAACTGACAATATCTGCAAGAGGTTGTAAGCTTGCTCGTATGCCTGTGCCAGCAGGCATAACGAGAATGTCGCAACGGCGTTGTAACACCAAGAGCGGAAGAGAGCTACGAAGAAAGCTTGACCGTCCTTGAAGTCACGTCAGTCCATGACAATTCCCTGCAAAACATAGCTGACATACCTTTGTCTCGAGATTGCGTAGCCTCTTGCGAAGATCTGCCAGCTCTGGTGCGGTAATCAAGTTGTTGTTCAAAATCTGTACCATGATGCTGGCGAATTCAACATCCTCTTCTTTTTCAATGCAATCTGCCAGTGTTCTGTAGATCCTCTCGGCGCTGAGACTGACACAGAGCTGTCGGATGATAAGGTTTCCGCGGGTCTCGAGCAGCTTTCTGTCTGTAGCGAAAAGCTGCAAGAGATTGACCATGAAGTTGGAAAAGTAGTCGTCTTCGCTGTTGCGTGAAATCTGCGACAGCAGTTGCAGGTCCTTGGTCACGACAGCTTCTGCTGGATCAGACAGCGTCTTGAGCAGGGCCGGGAAGGTTCCATCGTTGAATGCCAGGACCTTGCGCGGTGCTTTCCTATGCAGCATGATGAGCCACGTCAAGGCGGCCACCCTCGTAGCCTCGTGGTCATTGAGGAAGAGCAACGTAAGAGCGCTAACGGCAGCTGCGTAATCGAGATCCGCCTGTGGGTGAGCTGAAGACGGAACAGCGCTGGGCGTTGAGATGGAGCGATTATGGGCGGGCGTCGGACTTCGTACATCGAGCTCGCGGGAGCTGGAAAGGGAGGCACGAGCACTAACAGTGCCATCCGGCCGTTCTCCGAACGTTGGCAGGCGCGATTGGTGGTGATACTGCGTTCCCATATCGGGTTCATCCGATAACGACACAACGTAGTCCAACAGACCACTGTTGACCCGGACTGCGGCTTGACGAATCGATTCTGAGCCGCTTGCCATGGCAGGCAACATGTGCGCAAGAACCTTGGGCGTGAAAGGCAAAACCTCTTCCGGACAAATGTCAAGGAACTCCACAATCCAGCGCAGTGACTCGGGCAACGTTGCGTCTTCTACCACACATAATGAGATAACTTACTACGCATTATGAGGGAGGGGCTTTGTCTCAACGTACCTAGTGGAGAGTCCAAGGTCGCCGTCAAAATATCGAGGATCTCTCGGTAGTTGATGTGGACGTCCTGCCCAGGCACCCAGTCCTCTTCGGCGCTCACATCGTCGTCATCACCCGACATCTGAGAGTCAATCTCGTCGCCTTCCTGCAGGCCATCCTGGAGGCTGCCTGAATCGACTGAGTCCTCTCGTTTCCTCTTGCCGCCCTCTCGAGACTTCTTGCTCTCAGCCAAGCCCTTCTTGACCCTAGAAATCCTCTTGATTTCGTTGAGAAATTTGTTCAGGCAGGCCTGTGTAGCCACTTGCACGTCCTTGTTGGTATCACTCAGGAATTTGAGTAGGCCGGCGAGGAAGCCGGGAAGGAAAGTGACAATTTCAAGGTCTGGGATAGAATCTAGAAGAGTGATCCAGCCTACAAGAAATTGGCGAGTGAATGGGTTTATAACCCATATTCGATCCTTCAGAAGTGGGATGAACCGCTGCAGGGAGAAGGCAGTTGGTGGGCGAGGTCGGTCCTCGCTGAAGTCTTTCTCTGGCCCGCCATACTCAGGCTCGGTCTCGAGGACAGAGACATAAGAGGCTGCCGACTCGGAGACAATATCTTTGACAAGCCGATCAAGGAGTTCCGCTCCGTTCTTCACTGACAGTTCAGAATCCGCGCCTAACTAAGCAAGGATATCAGCAAAGGACGGCAGAGGCAAGTGTTAACGATAGTCCCTACTTTACAGAGAGCATCAAATATGTTGTTGAAATAGATTAGTATCTCGCCTTTCGCAACCTTGGCGATGTTGTACATGGCCTCGCACGCGTAATACCGTACTCTGGCATCCTGATCGGTAAAGCATGCGAGTACAGGCGGGACAATCTTGGCCAAGTAACGTGCTAGTTCCTGGCGAGAGCAAATTTGTGAGCAACACACTCAAAGGGGCAGCGGGGGACGTAGAGGCCTCAAAGGCACTTATTCGGCCAGGGGGGCGACGCACTGAACCTAGAGCTATTCCAGCCGCTGCTAAGCCAATCAAGCCGCCATTCCTGGCATGGGGCTGATGAACCGCATATGCATACTCGTTGCAAAGCTGCTCGAGGATCGCTTCAACTCTGTTGTAGTCTTTCGAGGCTACAAGATCCCGAATGACGCGTTCCAACCTAGCTCCGGTGGTCAGCGAACGAGACACACTCAGAAAGCGGTTGTGATTTTGAACGAGATGCCTCGTAATATATGCACTTACTCGAGCGCTCCGACTTTACGTTTGTCATAGAGCTTGTCGTTCAAGAGTCTCTGGACGTTGGCGTCCATTGTCGCGTGGATACTTAGGTCATGCTTGAGAGGATGAGACTAGCGCGAGCGTTGAATGCTTATCGGGGCGACAAGACGACGCAACGGTTCGACGGGAGCGCAGAGAGTGAGAGAAAACACAGAGTGCTTCGGGAAATTGCGGTGTAGCTGAAAAGCAATGACTGCGAGCTAGGGGCCTTAGATGTACGAAGATTGGAGCTTGAAGGTGCTTCCAAGGCTGGATGAAGTGGAGGTTGAGGATGTGACGAAAGCTCAGGTGCAGCCTATCCGTGTCGGCTCCCTGCTTACCTCAGGTGCTGGTTAGCTGGCTGGCTGGGTGGGCGAGGAAAGGCTGACAAGCAGGTACGTACTCTTGAGCCTGGCAGAGGCTGGCAAAGGCGGGCAAAGAAAGGTCAACCGAAGCCCTTCCTCTCCGACCCACTTCATCATCTCGGTTGCGGCGCGTGGGGTAATCCGACAAGGGTCTTGTTGCTTATCTACATATCCATCCTTTTTTGACCGTCAGAGAGGTAAGGGAAAAGAATGCCCATACGAGCGTCCAGGGAGATGCCGAAGCTGTCCCAGCAGCGTGGGTTGTGGAGGCGAGCAAGGGTCACTATGAGCAATTGGCATGGTGTTTCGGTCCCCTCTGGAGCAAAGACTTTCTGACTTCGTTCCCTCATTCCACTTTCTCATGACAGTCCTCCCTTTTCTCACTCTAATGCACCCAGGACGCCGAGCCTGGTGGGCTCGCTGAACCTGCCCGTTTTGCCATGGCTGAAGTGCCGTGTTGCGCTCGACGTGGTAGCCTGCTTGACCCTGGCAAACTGGGGCACTGAGAGTGGATGATGATCCAGCCTCCTGGGACTCGGATCCTGACCCCCTGGTTCCAGTCCGCGCCGACTGCGTCACGTCACGCCTGTCATCTCGGGCCGTCTTATCATTTCCGCTGGCTTCCACCGCTGGACTCACTGGCACCACTCTGCCCGCTGCCACCTCGCTGCTCTGTTTGACCCCCGGCGCTGTTGTCCTTGTTCGTCCTCGCCGCCACGGCTGCTCGTCTTGCGAATTCGTCCTGCCACCAACGCAGTCAGTCAGCGGCAGGTTCTCCGAAACCTCGGCGCCCTTTGCGCCATGCCTTGCTGGCGGTTGGCATTGTTTGGGATTGCTTACCTGTTCCCCTCGTGCCTTTCGAATTCTCGCCGCGGCGGCCTCGTCCATCTTACTTTTCCCCATGGCCAAGTCGTAGGATGAGTCTGAGGAAGTGAAGCTGCGAAGTCGAATGGCTTTCGGTCGAGAATTGTCTATACGCGGGTCCTTATGGAGGGTGCCTGCCTTCTACCCTTTTGTCTGCACGCTGTGGAGTCGAGTGCTGGCCCTCTCAAGCTCTGCGGCGGGCTGCGTCTTGCCGTGTCAAGGTTTGCAGTGTCTCGTGTAATGGAATCGCCGGCAAACATCGTGACTTCCAAACATGTCCTTCTCAACGGCCAACGGCTCGTCTCTTATACTCACTCGCCCTTGCGTACCCTGCATCTTCACCAATTTGCTTTTGCCCCCGCTCTCTGACGCCAGGCCATGTTCCGGGGGGTGGTTGAGGGGAGGCACGGGGAGGGAAGAGGGAGGGGGAAGGCAGGCTGACTTAGGTCCAGGGGTGGGATGAACAGGGCCTTGCGAGAGCTTTCCTGGCGGGCGGCGGCCTTTGCTTCTTTCTCGGATTCCTGCGAGGCCCTCACGCATCATTTGCTCATGACCAGGGTCAGGCCAGCGATTCAAATCTTGCCCTCTTCCCGGCTGCCTCGGAGGAGGGGGGTCGCAACACGGCGACAATCATAATTGTTTGCGAGATACGACGGGCTGATCACCGCCACTTCGTGTGCTTCTGCAGCTCTCTCTTTTTCCGCCTTGGGCAGCCATATATCGCCGTGGGGACCTCGCGCCCTGTTCTCCTGGGCGGGGACGACTGCTACTACACTGCTGCTCTTTGCCCTGAAAGGTGGGTGGGAACGTACAAGCGTGACAAGCGTGACTAGCTTCTAAGCATTGCTCTGTTCCGACGAGGGACGTGGGCGGGGAGTGGGACTCCTCATAGCAAGGTACAATCAAAGACGCCGTTTGGTGTACCTGCGAATCGAACAGGAACAGGTACGGACGGCAAATAGTCTTTTGGGCCCTTTGTTTCAGCCTGAACCTGGGTTCCCGTTTTCCACCTTCATGCCGACCAGGGTGTGGACTATGGAGACGGTACCAAGCCCACGGGACAAGTGACAGCCTTTTGGGAACAACACATAGGTCACTATGGCGCGGCAAGGATGGGGAGCCACCCCGGTCCTTTCACCTCACTGACATGGGCAGCACCGGCCACCAATTAGCTGAGAATGGGATGGAATGTCGCAGGCCTCCAAAGTCCCGAGCGTTGGCAAATTTCAATCGTCTCGGTTTGCGAGGCAAACATGATAACAGACTTGCGCAGCAACGTCGGAACCCTAGGCGGACGAGCTTGGAAGCTGACACGCTTCAGACATGTCAGATATCGCCACAGTCGTACCGATTACTTCCTGAAATGCAGCTCTCATACTGTCTCTATATACATGGTACAATCATCTACTCAGATTAAGCATCCATATCATCATCAAACAGAGCTGCTCGTGCTGAAATGAGTGCCTCTTCATGAACAACGAGCTGTCATTATATTGCTAATCACGTCGGCATGCTACTCGTGACTCGCGACATGCTTTTGGCACTCTGCCAAAATGGCTGCCTGTCGGGACACCTCGGCAAGCTTGCCGATGACGGTCTTGTTGCCGTCCACAAAGCCATAGAGTGCGTATGGAATACCGACATCGACGCAGAATTCCTGCACCAACTTCTGGGTCCGCCTGAGGTTGTGGCGCGGGATACGAGGGTACAGGTGATGGATCGCCTGGAACTGCAGCCCGCCGTGGAAAAAGTCTAGCCAGGTCGGGCAGTCCACGTCCATGGTGGTGCGAAGCATCTTCTGGGGAAAGGACTCGGCCGGCCCCAGGTCGGCGGTGCTCATGGCAAAGTGAGAGAGCGTGATCTGGATATGCAGCGGCGCCTGCAGCATGTGGCTCACGATGACGAAGACAACCCGGTCCCAAGCCGTCGGGATGCACCTGTACACGATGCCGTACCCGAACCAAGCCCAGAAGAACGCTTGACCGACCACCTCGAGCCAACGATGCCACCACGCCGGTCCGTGCCGTGGTGCGCGACCGGCGATCAGGTGATCCCAGGAGAGGACATAGAGGTTGAAGCGGCCGAACAGCATAATCGGATAATACGTCTTGGACTGCACAGATAGCATCACTTTGGCAAACGCATCGTACTTCATCAGTCGGTCGTAGTACGTCGAGTAGAGATTACCCAAAAGTCGGTGGGAGACGGCGAAGAAAGGCATGTGCTCGATGTCTGGATCGTGCTCGGGGGAGTTGGTGACAATATGGTGAACATTGTGACTCCGCTTCCACCAGCCCAAGGACAACCCACCCAGGAAGTCGGCGATGAAGATGCCAATACATGTGTCGATGTGGAAATTGTGGGTAATGCCCATGTGACCTGCATCGTGGGCGGCAAAGACAAGTTGGTGCCAAAAGATACCCAGACACATGGCGCTCGGGACATACCAACCCCGGCTCAGGAAGAGCAGCATGCCACTGAAGAGGAGAGAGTAGCGCACCATCTCGATGGCGTAGGAAAGGTAGTTGCAGTCGTAAAGCCCTTCCGCCTGTATCCTTTTGTTGAGGAGACGATATTTGATAACAATTTCGTGTTGTGTATTGATGTCGAGTGACGGGTATCGATCGAGGTCCAGGCTGATCTCCTTTTTCGTTTGGGCGTCTAAGAACCCCGTGGGTGTCATTTTGTGGTCATCGTCATGCGACGATACTGAGCTGGCTGACGAGGAGTGGCCTCTGGTGTTGGTGGTTGTGGTGTTGTATCGGCGGTGAGCAAGGGGCTTTTCAGCATCAAAGACGGGTGAGGCTTCGCGCGAGTCGGTATCACTGGAGGTGGAAGTCTGCTCTTCGTCCTCTGGTGCTTCTGTGGCCATATCGCGGAAGCTCCCTCCCTGGATTGGTGGTAAGAAGTTCTCCCATCGTCCCCCTACTCGGCCAATGCGGTAGCGCATCATCTGCTCTCTTGCTTCCGGGGAATGCAACCTGCAGCGAAGCAACGCGTTAGCATGGAGGATGAGCAATGCATGGATGGCGTGCAGTCAGCTGCCGGTGGTAGGTTGGAAGACTCGTACACTGTAACCTCGTCTGTGGCATCACGACCGACCATGTGCATGATGGCCTTGTCACCGCCAGGGTGATACTTCAGCCATGCGTCGACCTTCAACACATAGTTGTCCACGATGATAATGGTGCGTCCACTCGCGATGAGCCCTTCCACCTGTCGTCGAGACAGGAGGGGTAAATCTCGATGCTTGCGGGCGTCCATCGCGCAATTTCACAGCGAGCGGAAGGTGCGAGCGGAAGGTGCGAGCGGTCCAGGGCGACTGTAATTAAAAGATTTGACGACAAGTGACAGATGAAGTGGTGGACCGCAAGTCGAGAGCAGAAGCAAAGTTGCGACCGATGTTAGGGTAGCGCTGGACCAACTCAGAGACACACATGCGTGGACCACCGTTGCTGCTATGGCATCTCCAATCCGGTCCGATTGCAGGACCACGCCTTGACTCCTTGCGTGCCTGATGGGACCCCGTCGACAGTGTCCAACAGTCAGTTGATTTCTTCGGATCTTCGGTAGCTGATGGGACCATGCATTCGCCAGGGACGGACAGTTCAACGGGCCCGACCTCTTTCAGGTAAGGTCTGAGAGGGTACCTGGATGATCGTCATTGTCACGGCCCCTATTTGGCAGACCAAAAGGAACTTTAGCGTGTCAACTTGGGGAGCAAGTCCCACACCAGCGCCTGGGAGCCTCCGTACGCGCCTGAGCTGTCTCCCTACCTCCCCAAGCAGATCGGCCTGTACCTAGCTTTAAGGCTCTAGAGATAGAGATAGATTCGCTTCAGCGCTGCCTTGTTCAGCTGCACAAAATAGTTTCTGGCGCATCAAGCCAGACGAATACAAACATGATTCGTATTGTTTGTTAATGTACCGACAGTCAATGGTACTTTGTGATCCTGTGACTCCTAAGCAAACGATCGTCGTGTCACATCATGATCTATATGAACCGTCGTCTGTCCGAAAGCCCGTCTATCGCTATTTCTACTCACTATGACCTGATTGTAGACTTTTGTCACGTCACAACCTGCCGCCTCGAAGACACTACGCAATTCATCATGGCATGTTATAACCCCTGCAACGTGAGACAGACACCTGTTGTCATCGTCAACAACCCAGCTCAGGCCGGCCTGCATGCGGGACTGCACAATAGTAAGTACACCCTAGAGATCCGCCGCGCAGACTGACAGACTGGGGGGTTCTTTGTAGACTGCGAGCAGTATCGATACCAATGTGGGCAGTATGACCATCACATGGCGGGACCCATCAACTTGTAAGATCAGTCCAGAGAAGACCACCACCTGCAAGGCCATGGACCTCGCAGGAACACAGTAATGATACTGACACATGACGAGTGTATAGTCAGCTCAATGGACCAGTCAATGGACCACTTATCAGCGGCTGTGGAAACAACAGCAGCTACTGGTCATTCGACCAGCATGGTGGCCTGGCACGACAGTCGTACCGACGATATCCGTACTCAGCGATGGCGTTCGGGCCAGGACGGCAGTGTCCTTGTCCGGCGTGCCCTGTTAACCGGTATGCGGATGATGGTTTTCCCGATCATGGCGACGTCCTAGTTTCATGGGGCGACCCAACAACGTCCCGTAGGTTCTGGTGACGAAAGCATAGATGCATTATACTGTACACAGCGTCCGAGACCTTGGTACACTCGCATCCTGCGTGCTAGTCTGAATACGCGAAGCCAGAAAGACGCCCCTGGCTCTACCTATGATCCCATCGTCTATCTTGCCGCCTCCTCCATTCTGACGCAATACATTTTCCTGTTTTGTCTTCTTCGCCCTTTCCCGAGTCCCTCGAGCCTTGGCGATCCAACGTCCTAGATCACTCTCCTTACATGTGAATGGGCAGAGAGTGGGTGGCCATGGCAGCCTCCTTGAAGGCCTCGGCGAGGGTGGGGTGTGCGTGGCACGTACGAGCAATGTCCTCGCTAGACGCACCGTACTCGAGAGCCAGTGTAGCCTCAGCAATCATCTCGCCGGCGTTGGGGCCGACAATGTGAACACCAAGCAGGCGGTCCGTCTCGGGATCCGCCAGCATCTTGACCATACCCTCAGTGTCGAGGTTCGTCTTCGCGCGCGAGTTGGCGCTGAAAGGGAAGGTACCGATGCGGTAGGGAATGTTCTGCGACTTCAGATCCTGCTCGCTCTGGCCGACCCAAGCGACCTCGGGGTGGGTGTACATGACCGAGGGAATGGCGCCGTAGTTGACGTGGCCGTGGCCCTTCTTGATGTACTCGACAACAGCGACAGCCTCCTCCTCGGCCTTGTGCGCAAGCATGGGTCCGAAGGTAACGTCGCCGACGCAACGAATGTGGGGGATCTTGGTACGGTACTCCGAGTCGATGATGACACGGCCGCGGTCGTCCAGCTCCATACCGATGTTCTCGAGTCCGAGCCCACCGGTGTAGGGCCTGCGACCAATGGCAACAAGGACGACATCAGCGTCAATCTAGAGACATGTCGATTAGCTATTATGACCACAGCATAGAACCAGGAGGACAAGTGCTTACGGTCTCGGGCTTGCCGCCCTTGGCAGAGTCGACCTGAAGCTGGACCTTCTCGCCAGAAGCGTCACCGCTGACGACCTTGGTACCGAGCTTAAAGTTGATGCCCTGCTTCTTCAGGATCTTCTGGGTAGTCTTGGAGATCTCGGTGTCCATGCCAGGGCCGCCAATCTGGTTGAGGAACTCAACAACGGTAACCTTTGATCCCAGCCTGGACCAGACAGAGCCCATCTCGAGACCGATGATACCGCCGCCGATGACAACCAGGGACTCGGGAATCTTCTCGAGCTTGAGGGCGCCAGTGCTGGTGACAACGCGCTTCTCGTCAATCTCAAGGCCGGGGAAGGGAGTAGCCTCGGAACCGGTCGCGATCAGGATGTTCTTGCCCTTGACGGAGGTTTCGCCACCGTCGTTAAGCTCAACCTTGATCTCGTGCTCGTTGACGAAAGAGCCGGAGCCCTTGATGTACTCGACGCCGTTCTTCTTGAGGAGGAACTCGACACCCTTGGTCAGGCCCGAGACAGCGGTGTCCTTCGCCTTCATGAACTGCTCGAGGTTGATGCTGACGTCGCTGACATCAATACCGCGGTTCTTTGTGTCGTGCTTGATGGTGTGGTAAATGTGAGAGTTGTTGAGGAGAGCCTTGGAGGGAATGCAGCCAACGTTGAGGCAGGTGCCGCCGAGGGTGCCGCGCTTCTCGATACAGGTGACCTGAGAGTCATAAGATTAGCATGCCGTCTGTAGGAGAAGTGCCTGGGAATGCGCCGTACCTTCATGCCCTCCTGTCCAGCCTTGATGGCGGCGACGTAGCCAGCAACGCCACCACCAATGACGATCAAGTCCTTCTCCTCTGTTCACGAAACTATCAGCACGGAGGGCCAAGAAAAATAGCTGTTTCGAGGCTTTGCTCGAATGGAGGGCAACGAACCAGAAGCGGACGCGTATGTGCGACTCCATCGCGACAGTTGGGAGGGAGCGGTAACGGCGGGCAGACTGATATCTGGTCAGCGACGAACGACGCGAGTGATTTACGGGTGGTGATGGCAACAAGCTCGGCGGACCAAGAACACTCGGCGTAAGGGGGGGGGTCCAGAAGAATGCAAAAGGAATTGAGGCATTGGTACTCACGAAGACTGCTTGAAGGCCGACCTTACGGCAGAGCGCGGTAGCAAGCGACGGGAAAGCATCTTGTCTGTGTGTACCGATCGAAACGTCGGATGGGCAAGAAGGGGGATGGAGATGAGGAGTCTTAACTATGATTGTCGGACAAGCTCTCCACGAGAGGCAGGATAGGATCTCGAGGTCAGACACAACCAGTAGGTGTCTCGCTCGCCCAGGGACCCGTAAAAACGGCTGATGGAGAGCCTCCATTGGATCGGGACTGCGGCTGGTTTTTTTATTCCGTCCAATGGGACTTGGTTTGAGCAAACCGTTGGGAGGCAATTGAGGCGGGGGGTCCAAGGCTGGACCACCAACCCGACTCTACCCGTGCCAATACCGACTGATATTACCCTCCGGGCGGCGAAAGGCCATCTGGTGCATAGCCGATTACACATCCACAAACATAGTGCTCATGACCATCGTCACCAGTCTCCCAATGTCACGAGATTTCGTATGACAAAACATATCCAATGCCTCCGGCAATGATGCTGTCGATTGATTCCTTGCCACTGTCTGGCTGACTGATTTATTCCTCTTCCCGCAGCTCTAGCTGTTCCAGCATGTCCTCGGCCTTTCTACACGCCTCTTTGACTCTGGCCGTCTCCTTCTTTCCATCGACCAGGTCTGTTTTACGGACCTTCTTGCGGAGAAAGTACCTCAAACTCCTTGCGAACTCCGGCGCCATGCCGTTGGCGAAGATTTTGCCGAGACTCGTCTCTATATTTTTTGGGTCCTTCTTGATGCAGCCCTGGAGAACCGTGATGAGCATCACCTCCACAAACAAACCCGTCGTGTCCTTGACGTAAGCCATGTTCAGAGGTTTCAGTACGGTCAATGATACAGATGAGTCCATGACAAGGTTGCCGAACATCTTGGCCGTATTGATGATTCGGCGGTTATCTGTCATTTCCTCATCTTCCTCTTCCGGTTCCTCTCCAAAGAGAGGCTCTCCAAGTCTGCGGAAGAATGTCCACAGGGTATCCTGGAAAGCATACTTGATCCTCGAATCACCGCAGAACTTGCTCGCGACCAGCGTATAGTAAGGGTTGTAGTGCTGCTGCGCTCCGGAGCACTGGACCAACACGTTGGAGACCTCCCGGCGGTTGTACTTGTTGAGACGCAGCTTCAATATCCGCAAGTAGGCATCGTTAAAGTCTGCTGCCGCGACAAGGGCGATGAAGATGGCGCGGCGTACGTCCGTGTTCATGCCCTGCTCGCGTGCGAGCTCGGCGTAGTTCGGCATGTCCAGCCCGTCATCTATGATCACATCATCGTCTGACGCCACCTCCGCCGAGCCGGCGGCGCCGGCGCTGGCTGCGGTCGGGTCGGCCTTCTTGCTATCGCCTCCCTGCCCAGCCCATTTGGCACCAACCAGCCACCACTTGCCCGACTTGTCTGCAGCCTGAATGTCATCAAGACCCATGCGGAGTGGTTCGGTAGCCTTGAGCTTCGATGTGTCCATGGTGCCGAGATGCTTCTTCATGCGCGTGACGTGCTCATGGAGGACGGCTAGATCCTGCGCGCCGGTCTTGAGCTTATTGTTTTTGAGGTCGCTAATCGTCTCAATCATGAACTTGGTTCGTACGGAGAGGTTCGCCTCGCCGATCTTGGCAACAGCGGGCCGAATGAGGCTGACGATATCCTTGAGCGCCAAGGGGTCATCCTTTCGAAGCTGCGCTCCGACCAGTCGAACGATACGAAGCAAAATCTCAGCATTGAGCTCTGACAAGTCCTGGAGCAGGAATTTGATGTAGTCGAACAAAATTTTGCCCGAAACGACCTTGAACTCGTACATTTCTGCCAGCACCGTGATCAAGTTTGATGTCTCCTTGGTCGGGGTGCGGGCCTCAGCAGCCATCTTTTCTGCCGCATCGTGCTCTCTCTGGAACCGTTCAACCACAGCTGTGACGAAATGGGCGGCAAAGTCGACACCAATGACCTTGTACAAGGCTGCTATGAACCCGGCAGAAAGAACCAAAAGCGTGTCTGGTTTGCTTGTCGCATCGCAGATTTGCGCCATCAGCAGGTCCGAAAGGATATCCGTGACGATGCCGCGTGGGTGTTCGCGATAGATCTTCTCAATCTCTCCCACAATGGAGACAAGGTTCGCTTCGGTGACACGGTTCACAGGACCCTGAGTCTTTCTCCGAATCTGAGCCTCGAGATCCGCATCCTTGCCGAGCGCCTTGCGAAGGGACGGCGGTATGTACTTGCCAGCACTCTCACCGCCAGCGGCAGCCGTTACTGGCGCGACGTACGGGTTCTCTCTGACTCTGGGCTTGTTTTTTGTTGGTTCATCCGAGTCGGAGTCAAATCCGCCAAATGATCCTGCGTCGTCATCTTCGTCGTCGTCGTCACCGCCAAAGTCGCCAAGTGAGCCCTCATCGTCATCGTCGTCGTCGTTGTCATCGTCATCGTCGTCTTCTAGCAGGTCCGAGAGGCCGTCGTCCATGTCCGAATCGCCCTCGTCCGCCTCCTCTTCGCTGTCGACGGGCACTTCTGCCTTTGCCGCTTTCCTCCGTTTCTTGGCCAACCACTCGTCTGCCTCCCGCTTGGCTTTTGTTCTCTCGTCTCGCTCGCTGTCGTCTTCACCTCCGTCACTGTCCAGCAGGGCGTCAAGGCCATCTTCGTGGAAGGACTTGGGCAGGGCCTTGCGACCCTTCTTGATGCCGAGTTTCCGCTCGAGGTCTTCAATCTCGGCATCATCCTGCGCAAACTTGTCCCTCATCTTGCGCGAAGTCTTGGCCGTCTTCGCGACCGGCGAGACTGGCTCGTCGTCGTCATCGTCCTCTTCCTCCTCCACGGGGGCCTTCCTCTTCCTCTTTCGCTGATTTGTGTCGCTGGCCGCTTTTGCGCCTTGCGCTCCTCGTTTCGTCGGAATGGTCGCGGCATGGCCGTCGTCCGAGTCGTCCTTGGACTCGTCCGGTTCTTGGCGAGACGGCCTGGGAGGTGCAGCTCTGACGGGCGGCCTTCGGGGTGCTGTCGGTCCCTGGCGCTTCTGTGATCGCTCGGCCTTGCGTTTGTCCCGTCGGTTTTGGCTCTGGCTCTTCCAGCGACTGTTGTCGCGCGGCGTTCCTTTGGGTTCTCCAGAGACTCCCATCTCCTTGAGGAGATTGCCCGGAAGGGCGAGCTTTGGCGGCATGTTGCAATTCCGGTTCTCTATTTAGTCGAGGGGTGGTGTATTTGTTTCCAGGCGTGTCGCAACTTTGCTGCTTGTTCGCTGCGGCACCAGATGAACTTGATCTTCTTCTTCTCTCCGACAACTTTTTAGCGGGGCCCTCCCCTCCACCCGAGTGGGTCCAGGTACCTACGCTGTGCAGGCTGTATTTGGCGTCTCTGCCCCGCCGTACAACAGACCCACAGCGTACGGCATCGCGGGGTGCCAGGACTTCCATGCGAATCAAGATCCCATTCTGGGGCTGCCAGAAGTTCAACCCCCCGTCCACGTCCACGCACCTCCCCAGCACGCTGTCACCATGGCGTCGCACCTGAGCAACGACGAGGTGAGAAACCGTCAGTCCCTCTCGCGCGCGACAAGACCACTTACATGCGCCCTCCGGCACAGTTCTTCGCCGGGCTCAACGAGCTGTTCAACCACCGCAAGGGCAAAGACCACGGTGCCATCTACCTCGTCCAGAAGAGGCGTACGTCCCACGTCCCACGCCCCCTGCTCCTGCAATCGCACCAGCCAGGCGCAATCAAGTTTTTCCCCCCCTCTTACTGACGTCCCTCGATGCAGTAACCCACGGCCAAGACGCCATCGCCGCGCCGACAGAAGAGGACCCTTTTCCAGACACGCACCCTTCGAAGCCGCTCCCCATCATCGTGAGGGCGACAAACGCCAAATCCAGCCGGAGCGACAAGAAGAAGGTCAAGCTCTCGACCATCGTCGAGCCCAGCGCCATTGACGACTTTTTCGCGCGCTACGCAGAGGTGTGCAAGACGGGCATGACGGCGCTGAAGCCGCGCGACAAGAGCAAGAAGAAGGCCAAGGCGAAGAAGAGAAAGGTCGGCGCGCCGGCGGCGCCCTGAGGGAACTGACGTTGTTGAACTTGGGAGCGGCGAGGCTTCGAAGAGGGCGGATCTGCTGCTGCTGCTGCCATGTGGACATAGAGATTGCTTAGGATTTCTGGCTATACAGTCTCAGACGAAATCATGAGGATACCCATTCTGACCAAGAAGAAACATTCTGACCAAGAAGAAACATTCTGACCAAGAAGAAAAAACAAGCCTGTATTGGACTATTCGGGCTGCGCAGCCTCTGCATATCACGTTCAACCGCTGCCCATCACCCGAGCTTCGCGTCGAGCTGGGCCGCCACATCCTCCTCGTACTCCTTGAGCATGGCCGCCAGCCCTACGCATGTTGCGCACTGCCTCCTCACCGGCACCTGTGGATCCCCGGCATACATGCAGAGGCTCTCCGGACACTCTGGGTCTGAGCCGTTCGGCGCGCCCTCGTCGCAGCTCGCCAGTCTTCTTCGTTGCTGCCACCTCGTCTTGCACGTCGGGCATCGATACGAGTGCACCTGGCACATGGTTTTCGCTGCTCCTTCGACGGGGCCACGCCCACCCTGGATAGAACACTTGTCTGTAGAAATCAACTATATCCTGAATACCAAGTCGTTTGGATGTCTCGGTAGGGTTCATTCGACTGGGTACAGGCGGAGACGAAACGTTGCTTTATGTTCCTGGAACGATCTACGAACTGGTCCGCATTTGTAGATGGCCACACAACGACCAGTCAAGCAAGGACTTGTAAAGGACTGCTGTTATCATGTTGAACATGTTGGACCAGATCCTGAAACAGACTGCGTACCACACAGCTCCATGTCATGTGCTATCAAACTAGGAGAATGAATGGGCTGCCCTATGAGGGCCGTCTCCGATCTGCCACGTCCATGCCCAAGAGCACGATGAGTGAGAGTGGCAGCATGTGAGTCGTCCAATTCAGGGGTTAGAAACAATGTCCACGCGAGCACGCATCTGGCAATGACTGTGATGCAGTTACAACACCGAGGAGCGGATGTATTGTGCCTTCTCAGGCATGGCGCGAATCACAGCTCTCTCCATACCTACCTAGATATGGAGGCTGACCCAGTATCAGAACGGAACGCTGTGCGATGAAAACCTGCCGCCTCAGCAGTGGTCAAACCATTCTCCCCAGAAAGAAGCCGACCCGAGCAAAGAAGTTGCCCAGCAATTAAACTTTTGTGTCATCGGATCATCATCATCACCACGGTCATATCGCCAACATCACCCGCCAGAAGACGCTGCGCCGCGCCTTGCTAGTCACCGTGCCAGACCGTCGTCATGCGCCTTGACCATCCAAAACTCGCCATGTCCTACAACCTCCCGGATCAAAGTTCAACTGCTATTTGACGTACAATCTGGATTATCTCTCACTCGGTCGCCCCCCTCCCCGGCTCCACTATATGCCCTGCGACCGGAACCTGCGAAGGAAAAGGAAAGAAAAAGACAAACATGCGCCGATAGTTTTTTTTCCTGCGTAGCATCTTGAATGCCTGTGGACAACAGACACCACCACCCTAGATGGCCTCAATCAAGTCCATCGGGGCGTGTCCAGGCGTAACGAAGGCTATGGCTGTGCAACTATCATGAAGGTGGCCGTGGAGAAGCTAGGAAAATCAGGCCGCTTTCCCCTTTCGAAGTGCCTTTGAGCTCACTTGTAGGCAGGCAAGGCAGTCTTGCGCAGCTACGTTAGTGAGCACCATCTTACATGATCTGGTCCTGGGTCAGGCCGGCATGGGCATCTGTATCCATGCTGTCGCCACCGGCACCGGGGGGGCTCAGGTATCTGACGAAACTCAGGCCCAGAGGGCGTCCACCATACTGGTATCCTTGGAACTTCTGGATGGCCGTGTCGGCCGTGTCAGCAGCATCAAACTGCACAACACCAGTGCCGCGGGAGCGACCGCTTGGCTCGTACTGAATCTCGGCCTTCTCAACCTTGCCGATGGTGGTGAAGAGCTCGACGAGATCCTCGTTGCTAGTAGACCAGGGAAGCTGCACGATTGATTAGCAAGTTTGGCAAGGTAGTTGGAGGTGATGGGCAATCGGGCCACGTACGTTGCGCACGTAGATCACCTCGCTCTTGTCGGTGCCGGCAGTGGCGTAGTCGGTGAACGGGTTGGGGGGCACGGACGCGCCAGGGTTCACGCCGGGGCCGCCAGGCGCACCGCCGGCGCTGAAGCCTCCACCGAAACCACCGCGGCCACCGCCGAAGCCTCCACCAAAGCCACCACGCGGACCGCCAAAGCCGCCGCGACCGCCAAAGCCGCCGCCGAAGCCTCCGCGCATGCCGCCGCCGAAGCCGCCACGGCCGCCGAAGCCCATGGGTCCAGCTCCAGCAAAACGGTCTTCGCGAACCTCCAGAAGGCGCCCTTGCCAATCGTAGCCATTGAACTGCTCAATGGCAATGCGAGCATCGTCGGGACTCTCGAACATGACAATACCGGTGCCCTTGGGGCGACCATCAGGACCAAGGTGGACATCGGCGCGAATTACGGCGCCGTTACGTGCTGGCAGCGGGAACAATGTGAGTGCCTGTGCGAGGCTGTGGGGAACGCAAAGTGGGGACATTTTGGTACTCACCGGCCTGTCGGAACAGATCCTTGAGATCCTGCCATCCGACCGTGTAGGGCAGCTATATTGTGCTGTCAGCAAACACGTACAGGCACCAGGAGCGCCAGTGCTTGGCAATGATAGGGGGGAAAACATACGTTGGTGATGTAGATCTGACGGCCGCCGCCGCCACCGCCGCCGCCGGCATTGAAACCACCCGGCCCACCAAAGCCACCAGGGTTCATGCCGCCGTGGCCGCCGGGGCCGCCAGGACCGCCGTAGCCACCACGGGTCGCAGTGGCGCCAATGAATCGGGGTTCCGCTTCGCGGTCCTACAGAAGGTGAATGCATCAGCCGTCAATCATCGGTTGAACCAAGAGAGTGACAACATACCTCGCGGACATAGATGAGTCGGCCCATGAGGTTCTGGTTGCTAAGGGTTGCCACAGCGTTCTGGGCTTGTTCCCGTGTCGCGTATTCCACAATTCTGTGTTGAGGGCCCCGTCAGTCTGCTGCGCGTTGGCATGTCATGGGTGGCATGGCGAACTTACCCGCATCCCTACAAACACCAATAGGCGCGCGCCCAACCCGTCAATCCAACGATTCCATCAAGGCCGGAGGGAGAAAAACCACAAAGGGAAAACCAGCCATAGACTACGTGTAAAAGCCCACCTTCGACATTCCATTAGGAAGTAGTAGCACATCGGCAAAGAGAACCTCTCCAGCTGCAGACATGAAAACCCTGGTCAGCCACTTGCTCGCCAGCAACAGACGCCTTGACGTGACCCACACTGTCTCATGAAGTCCTTGAGGTGATGCCATTTGACGTCGTAGGAGAGGTTGCCGACATAGACGCGGCGGTCCTGCTGGGAGCTGTCGCGAATGTTGCTCATCATCTGTTCGCGGGCGACGGCGCGTTCCTCGTAGGAGCGATGTTGCGGA
This sequence comes from Verticillium dahliae VdLs.17, assembly GCF_000150675.1. NCBI lineage: Eukaryota > Fungi > Ascomycota > Sordariomycetes > Glomerellales > Plectosphaerellaceae > Verticillium > Verticillium dahliae. The sequence continues at coordinate 59,065 of NW_009276941.1, forward strand.
GGACCTCCGTATCCGCCGGTGGATCCTCCGGCAGGCGCGCCTGTTCCAGACATGGGAGAGCGGTCTCGGCGTCCGCGGTAATCGTCTCCCCTGCTACGGGAGCGGCTACGGGGTGAGAAGGAGCGGCGCCTTGCTGTGGTGGAACGACCGGGGCTTCGCGAACGGCCTCGACGCGGAGATCGGGACCTCTCTCGCTAGTCTCAGTCAGCAAAGATGTGCTGGCTTGAATTGGTGTCCTTTGCAATTCGCGATTGGTGTCCTCTGCGATTTCGCGAAATGGGCGGAAAGACGTGCGCTGAGACTGGCGCCAAACACGCCACAGTCCGAGGGCCAAAAGGGTAATTCAAGAGATAGCGCAATCGTTGGCGGCGCGCAGGGCGGCTGTAGATCCGACCGAAGTGATCCGGTTTCTACGCCAGCCGTCTCACCTTTTGGGGAAAAGAGGGGGAGAACAAGACAGGAGGTGGGCAGACTTACGGGACGATATGTGTCGTCGTTGTTGTCGGCTGCAAGGTAACGCGCCTGGTCAGAATATAGGCCTCGAGAATTTGGTGTGAGACTGCTGCTGTCGGGGAGGGCAGAAGAAAAGCAAAGAAGGAGGACTGTGATGCCGCGGTAGGAATGAGGCCAGGTGAAAAGTAAGGCAAGGTGAGGTAGGCAAGCTGGCAAGATGTTGAAGGGGGTAGTACCAGTAGTAGTACCGGCGGCAACGGTTGGGGCCAAGGCAGGTTGAGGTAGCTGTAGAGGAGGGGTGCAGAATGGGGGAGAGGGGGGCGCAAACGGATAGGATGGAGTGTCAAGTGGGGCAGGGGCGGAAAGATATGCAGGTAGGGGGAGGGTGCGGTACTGGCGCAATCCGGGCCAGCGCAGACAGTTCGTTCCAGCCTCGTCCCTGCCTCCTCCACCTTGGCGGGCTCACAGGCAGCAGTCACAAACCAGTAGGCCTGAAGAGCAGATATGCCTTTGAGGGAAGGGTGACCAAGGAGACGCGGGGAACAATGCAAGTCATTGCACGTGTCCGCATGTGCCTCTTGGAATTTTCGCCGAAAGGAACTCGGAGGGAGAGGGGGAGGGGATAGATGTGAGGCCAGACGTGGGCGCGACAAGGGAAGAGGACTTCAAGCCTGAATCCAGGGCAGGACCAAGCAAGCGAGTACGTGAGCAAGCTGTGATGAGAGCCCGAAGCCTGTGAGAACTGCTACCGCCAGCCGTGTTTGGCAATGGGCACTGGGCCCGGCCGAACAGGACAAGAATGGCAAATGGTGAAATGGAAAGTAGCAGCTGTATGTATGAGATGACATGGGCGTGCAACTCCCGTGTCCAGTCACGACAGGAGGTAACGCGTCACCACGCAGCACACACCACACTCCACGCAAGTAGCATCGGCGGCACCAAGCACGGCGCTCGCTGCTGCTGCACCGCCTGTACCGCAGAAGAGCGCGTGCGCGGGCGCCTTTTCCCCAGACAAGCCACGCATCATGGCGTTACAGGTGCCGTGTGTGGTGGAGGAAGTCAGGCCATGCTGCCGCCGTCACGACAGACCACAAGCGCGGGCGGACCTCTGGGTGTGTTTGACAGGCCAGGAAACAGCAGGTCGGAGGCAGCGTGTGATGGTGGTGGTCCAGCAGCAGATGGCTGACAGGGCGAGGGGATGGCAGGACCGGCGTGCAGGATCGGCAAGGCTGAAGGGGGAAGGGGAGTCGAACAGACGGGACGAGGTGGCAGCTGGCAGGGTAAGGGACTGGACAGAAAGAAAAGAGCATGCGTACCCATGGTGTATTACTCGTGAACGACGAGTAGGAAAAGGCCGAACTGCGTTGAAGGGTATCGACGAAAGCCTCAGCCGGGCTGCCAGGTTTGCAGGGTGCAGGTGCAGGTTTGGCTTGGGAGTTGATGGGGAAAGAGTTTTCGATGGGTTACGGAGGTCCTCGAGTCGATTGGACTGTAGAGACCGTCGTCGTTGCGGAAGGGTATATCGCGCCTTGTGTGTGTGTGTGTGTGTGTGTGCGCGTGTGCGGGAGAGAGTTGTTAGTACTACGCGTGACTGTAGGTAGGTTGAAGACTGGGCGCTTTTCCGTGACGTTGGACGAGAGGCAACGTGGAGTCGGAGGGTGAGTTGGTGGACGTCGCGCGAGCCGGATGGAAAGGGCTGGGATGGACGGAGGAACGCGCGCGCCGAGGCCAGCTGTCTAAGGTACCTACCTACCTTGAAGGGGGGGTGGGCATCAATCAGACTGGGGATTCTGGCGCGACGAATGAATAGGGCGCCAGTGGCTCGTGCGCGAAGTCTCCCTTCCCTGTACAGGCCTGAAAGCATCTGGATCCTGGGCACCTACCTATGCTCGCTCAAAGAGAAGTACTCAGGCTGATTAGCTCTGACGTGGGCAGGTACGGGTACGTAGATACGTAAGTACCTTACCGACCCAACGTCAGGCGCGTCCCGCCTCTGTCTGAGATGAGAATCAAGTTTCTGTAAATCACTCGAAATGACAAAGAATGGAGATTGGTCACAACGACAGCAGCAACGGCAAGGTGTGTTTTGCCATTGATCGCTCACAGGTCAGACGGGGGACCATGAGAGCTCCCTCAAGCAGCCCCCAGTGCAGCAGCTACAGCTGACCGGCGGGAGCAGGTGTGGAGAACAGATTGCAAGAAGAGACCAGACCAGGCAGGGCCAGGCAAAGCAATCACGTCGCCTCTCCCCCCTCTACCCCTCTCCTCTCTGGTCGTCCCTCCTGGTTGTCGTGCTGCGCGTGCACACAGCCTGGTGAAAGTGGATACGCGTGCGCAAGAATAAGGCCACACAGCCAATGGCGTTGCTAGAACTGCCTCCATCCGTCTCCATTGTGACGGCATGTACATGAAGCGGTACGACCCTGGGCCAGCCTGACCTTAGATGCTTGACATTGGGCCTGTCTTGCCTTAGGCAGGAACGATGGGACGGGTAGGTACGAGTAGCGTTCCTTTCGTCAACGATGCTTTCTCGCGCTGCGCAGACAGACTGGTACCGGTCGTCGCGGAGCCTCGAGAGCGAGAGCGAGAGAGAGAGAGAGAGAAAAGCGAACGTGCGCACATCGCTTTGAACACTTCCTCTTGGCGATTCTTGCACCCCCTCCTCATTCCCTCTCCCCCTCCCTCTCCCCCTCCCCCTCCCCTCCCCCCGGTTGGACGAACCAGCGACTTCGTATATGGCTCCCCACACTACCCGAGGTGTCGACCATGACGAATCCTCCCAAACACGACGGCATGTGTGGAGGGAAAGACTACACGGGCAATGTCGACGCCAATGGCCAATGGTATGATCATTTGGGGTCCGAGGCGGGTATTGCAGGGCAGCGTAGCCTAAACACCCGGATGGCGCAAGAGACCCCTCTGAGATAAGACCCCCCCCGCATTAAGCTCAACAATGCGGCAGCAGGGGGTGAGTACGGAAGTCAGCAAGTGCAGAGACAGACAGTGAGTGAGAGAGAACTCAACAGCGCTGCTGAGCGACTCCTGGCCTTGCCTGCACCCGTATCGCTAGTACATGTATATGTACCTGACGATCCGATCGTTTCCGCTTGGTACAATAGCCCCCCCTTCTGCATATACGACGATGTCTGGTGTTAGCGCACGCTTCAGTCCCCCCCCGGTATGTCCAACCCTGAAAGCATGGCCCGACTGGCTCCCATCTTGAAAAGCCTGGCGCGACTGCACATGCGGGCCGGCGCCACTATATTTGGCATATCTACCAGGGACGTGAACAAGGGCACTGGAAGATTGAGAGAGGAAGAGGCAAGAAGCGAGACGGAATGAGGGGACAAAATGGTAAAGAGGGGGGGGGTCCAAGAGTGACCTGACACGACCTGCAGCCCCCGTCCCAAGTGCAGACAGTAACCTGCACCTAGAGGTAAGGTAGTTTGACACCTTCGGACTGGGCGGTCCCCCGGAGGACAGACATGGAAATGGAATGGCAGCAGTAGTTGCACCTCCTTGACAGGCCGAGAGAAATCGTGCGGGGTTCAACACCATGCATGGTACATCTTTCGCATCCAGCATCATGCCGGCGCACACCCGGCAATGGCTGCGCCGGCGGCGGAGGCCAACCAGCGACATGCTGTGTAACCGCCTCATGCATGGCGCGCGTGTATCTCGACTCGGTCTCGTCTTCGAGGACGCCCTGCGCCGGCTCGTGGTAGAATGCCGTTCGTACTCAGGCCACTCACCAGGTTCGGATTGAGACACGGGCTGCAGCGGGCAAGGAGAGCCGCCAGCCTCCTACAGCCTACTACAGGGTCCTTACAGAGCGAGCAAGGCAGGGCCGCAGAGATGGCTGAAGCGGTTGAGCTGATGTGATCCAATTGACAAAAGAAGACACCGGCGAGTTTCGTCGACCATGTTCGCCCTGCCTCGTACCTAAATATACCTACGTTTGATTACAAGACACGGGCACCAGGCCAGGGACGTCCATATCAAATGGTCCGTGCGCACGGAGACCGGGACGGCCTGGACCCTTTCAACGTCGGCGCGCGGGTTCATCCGTGCGAGACCACGCGAATGGGGGTTCGTTTGGTCATGGAAACTTCCAACTCGACGGCAAGCACCACGTTTCCGTCTCCGAGACCCCGAACAAGCTGCAGAGCAAAGCTGCACACGACGTCTGACACTTCGCGGCCCTCGCCTCCCTCGCACGTCGACTTTTCCACCGCCCCTTCTGCCCGGATTCGCCATGGCGGCCCGCGTCCTGCGCCCCCGTGCCGTCCTTCACAGGCCGACCATCGCCGCCTTCTGCCGTCCGTACCACTCCTTCGACCATCCGGCGCCGAGCCAAGCCTTCACCAACTCAGAACACGCCCTCCTCTCCGCCGCCTACGAACACGTCCCCGACCACGGCTTCTCCCACCAAGCCCTCACCCTCGGCGCCAAGGACGCAGGCTACCCCGACATCAGCACCAGCATCCTCCCCGACGGCGCCTTCAGCTTGATCCGCTACCACCTCGTGACGCGGCGGCAGGCCCTCGCCCGCACGAGCCAAACCCTCTGGGGCGAGGAGAGCAGCGGCAGCAAGGCGAGCGTCGCCGACAAGGTCGAGCGCTTGGCCTGGGAACGCCTGCTCGGCAACACCGCCGTGATCCACCGCTGGCAAGAGGTACGCGGCGCGCGCGCGCGCTCTCTCTCTCACTCCTTGTACTTCCAGCTCGGCGCAGACGTCGTCGAGCGCCGAAAGGGGCCTTTGTTTCGCTGACACACGCCACCAATCTAGGCCCTCGCCGTCATGGCGCAACCATCCTACGTGCCGGCCTCCCTGAAGGAGCTCGCCCGCTTGGCCGACGACATTTGGTATCTGTCCGGGGACACGGCCGTCGACCCTACGTGGTACACGAAGCGGGGCTCGCTGGCCACCATCTACGCGTCGAGCGAGCTCTTCATGACGAACGACAAGTCGGCCGGCTTCGCCGACACGCGCGAGTTCCTGCAGAGCAGGCTCGGGGAAGTCAAGGACGCCGGCTCCGTGCTTGGCGCCGTCGGCCAGTGGGTCGGCTTCACTGCTTCGGCGGGCGTCAACGTGCTCAGGAGCAAGGGCATGCGCATCTAAGGTTTTCGCTGCTGAACTTTTCATGTTTCGCCCAAGCCATGGCAGACTGGTCTTTTTCTTGCTCGTCTCCCCAATCCTGGAGGCTGCTGCTCGTTGCTCTCTATTCTAACCGTAGAGAGCCTCTCCCCCATCTCTGCGATGGCGGCATCCCATGTACATCATGTAGACCCACCCTATGTAAAGTACACGAGGCCCCACGGCCTTTTTCTAGAATGCGGCTTGGCAAGAAGCCGCCTGAACCCAAAAGCAAAAGAAATAATATGACGCCTGATGCTGTCCCGGGACGGACCCGTCGCTGGGAAACTGGAACGGTGACGACCGACCGAAAACGCCTTGCTATTTGACTGCCGTCCAAATCCTTCGCATGTGCTCTTCGTTTCTATGCCCATCACGTCATCTGCGGGAGCGTTCGTTGGCGCGGATCGGTCAAACTTGGGACGTGGCATGTTAGTCGACGACAGAACAGTATAACAAAGGGGTTTCAGCTGTCTACTTACCGGATAATATTGACGTCCTTGCCCAACGAAGCCCGACCCTCGATGGCGTTGGGGGTGATCATAATGTACTGGCGGCTGACCGAGCGTCGAGCCGCATCAATCTGAAGGGAGGGGGGCAAGTCAGCACATCGTGCGCACTGGGGCGGGCATTGTTGATTCTTACCAGCATCTTGGTGCTAATCGTTCGGTTGACGTTGTCCATGAAAACGTCGAATTCGTCGAGACATCGCAGCGGCGATCCCATGGCCTCCCAAATGGCCAGCAGCATGCAGATGGACGAGAAGGACTTTTCGCCTCCAGACAATGTTTTAGTGCTCCGGCCGCCCGCGTTCTTGCGCGTCTCGTCGGGCTCCACAGACAGCTGCAGCTTTCGCTGCTTGTGGTCGAAGAGGATGTTTCCCCTGAACCCGCGCTCGCTGAGGAGGTATCGAAAGTTGATCCTCGAGTGCGCCGAGATGTGCTGCTGAAAGTGGCGCCACCTGACGAGTCGATCGGCCAGCGAGCGCTTCGCGTCCTGCTGGAAGCTTTGCTGCGACTCGAACTCTTGGGACGCCGCCAGGAAAGCGGCCTTGGCCTCGCGCAACCGATCGTTGATCTGCTCGTCCGTGGCGCCGATGCGTTCCGCTCGCTGCTTGAGCTGTTTGCAAATGGCGTTGTACTTCTTCTCCAAGCTTGCGTAGTTCTCGCCCTCGTCGATTTCAACGCGGTTTGGGGACTGCGCCGAGGCGCCCTCGGTGCACTCGGCCACAGCTTGGGCCTGGTAGGCGCATTCTTGCTCGGCCCTGTGCTTGAGAGCCTCGGTCTCTGCCTGCGTGTCGTAGGCCGTGTTCTTGGCCACAACGGCCATCTGGCGGAGATCCCGGGCCTGCTGCAGCTTTCTGTCGACCTTGTTGAGCTGTGCCTCCAGATCCTTGATCTTCTCCTTTTCGTGGTTGAGCTTCCTCTTCTGCTCCTCGACTTCCTTGTTGAGCGAGTCTCGTTTGACGTGCAGTTCACCGTACTGGGTACCGTGATGCTCCTTGTCGAGTTCGGCCAGCTTGAGTTCTTCCTGGTATTGGGCTAGTCGTCCATCGGCACCTTCGTACTGGTCATTCTCTTCGTTGAGGTTAGTAATCTTGGCGGCAATCTTGGTGATGGCGGCCTCAAGCTTGTCGTTGGTTTGCCTCAACCGCGTCACCTGCTCGTGACAGTGCCTTCGAGCCGTCTCCAGTGTCGCCTTCTCCTTGCGCAGCTCCTGAAACTCGCCGTCGAGGAGTCGCAGCGTTTCTTCGTGCAGGCCAATCTGGGTCTCGACATCAGACTTCATGCGCGGGGCCCTCTTGAACTCGCCGACAGTACTCGTTGAAATGCCCGATGGCCTGACTTGAATACGGATACCTTGATTCCGCTTGCGGTCGTGGAGACTGAGACTGACAGCTACATCGCGCGGCGGGCCGTCGCTGCCGTACATGATCTCCTCGGCATCCTCTCGCCTCTCAACGAGGATGATCTTTTCGATCATGTAGTTGACGATGAGCTGATCGCGCACCCAGTCATTCTCGATCTTGAGAGCACGAAGAATCGTCAACAATTGCCCATCCGGTTCCCTCAGCTTGGTGCCTGGAGGTAGGGGCTTTCCGATCGTGACTGGAACGTTGCGGATGCCAATCTGACGCATGAGTTCGACGAGACGTCGCTGGTCCTGCTTGCTCACGACCAAGAAGCTGTTGAGGAACTGGCCAAACGTTGTCTCGAGAATCGATGACCAGACAGGTTTGAGCAGCTGCATATGGAGTCCAACGGGGCCTACGGGCCGTCTCTCAAACCCATTGTCTCGCTCGATGGCCTTGAGAAGCTGAGGGATCTTGGGGTCAAAAGCGGCGTATGGCGATCGGTTGTTGCTTTGCAGGTTCTGGATGCGTCCCCTCGCATCCTGGACCTCTTTGCCCTTGGCATTCAGGCGTTTCTCGCATTGCGTGACGTGTTCGGCGGCAGCGTCGCTCTCCTTGATCAGAATGGGCAGCTGCGCGCTGCCCTCGAGAATCTGGCGTTGCAAGCGAGCCTCCTCGGCGTTTGCCTCGTCGAGCTGTTCCTGCAATTTCTGGCGAGCACTTCCGGACTCCTCACCTAGCCGTTGCTCTTCCGCTGCAATTTTTTCCTTCCAACTGGCAACGCTCGCCCTGGCGTTTCTGATTTGAGCGTGGGCTTCGCGTTCTTCGCGACGGTGGTCTTCCAGTTTCGCCTTCGCCTCCTGGTACGCAGCCAAGGCCGCTTCTACCCCCTCCTCTTCCGACTCCTTTTCCCTTGACTTTTCAGCCACAGCAGCTTCGAGCTGCTCAATCTTTTCATCGCAAGCCGCGAGTTGCCCCGTGGCCTTTTCAATGTTCCGCGCATCCTCGGCGAGTTTCGAGGTGAGGGCGTCCAGCTGCTCCTGTTGTCTCGCAAGACCACGCTCAGCATCCACAACCTGACACCAGGCCAGCTGTGTGCGGATTCGCTGGCCCTCTGCGCGCAAGCCAAGATTGGCCTCGACGGCCTGCTTGTCCTTCTTGGCCCTCTGGTATTTGACTTCCAGTTGGGCGGCATCTTCCTTGAGCTTGACCAGCTTCTCCTCGTGGCTGTCCAGCATTTCCGAGATGAGTTTGTAGTTGTGGTCGAGCTGCTCCAGCTGGACGCCCTTGAAGAAATACTTGTACTTGACGGCGGGCGTGGCCGAGTTGAGGAACTGGCGCGCATTGTCCTGGGACAGGACGTTCAGCGGATTGTCGACCTGCAGGCCCCAGTACTCTGTGATTTCGTCGATTTCGGCCTTCTTCGTGGAGATGGTCTTGCCGCGCTCGCTCTTGAGGCGGAAGCCACTGGTGCCGGACCTCGAGAAGTGGCGCTCCACCCTGATCGTCTCGCCGTACAAGTCAGGCTGGTACGCATCCAGTCCCTGGTTCTTGATACAGACGGTAATGACGGCCTGGTCGCGGCCCTCCTTGATGAAGCTCTTGAGGCTGCCTCCGCGGTTCGTGGAGCTCGCCTTGGCGCCCAGACAGAGCGTGAGGGCGGTCAGCACGGCGCTCTTGCCGCTGCCGTTCTCGCCGACGATAAAGTTGATGAGGGGGCCGAGCTCGACGTAGAGGCGTTCGTGGCACATGAAGTTGATGCACTCGACGTTTTCGATGATGCCATTCTCGGCTGCGCGGTTGTCGCCGACTCGATGCGAGCGGGCGTTGATGGCTTGTGTCGCACGTTGGTCGTCTAGCTCTTCGTTCTCGAGATGCCGAAAGCCGCCGTCTCGCATAATCTCATATTGGGTTCGAGGAGGAGAGTCGCGGCCGTTGCGAGACTCTTCTTCGCCGGCGCTTTGTTCGGACTCTTCGGACACGATACTCGGTTCGCGCGGCGCTGTAGGCTTCACGGGGCGACCGACCGAAACGCGCACGCGTTTTCTCTGCAGACACAAGTTAGCGAGGCGGCGACCCCTGAGGCACATGATGGGGCAAGCCACTGACGGCGGCATCGCTGCTAAAGCTCGAGCTGGCCTGGTCCACGCCGGTGCCGCTTGCCGAGTCAAGGTTGCTGATGGCGCGATGCGATCGCTTCAAAGACGACATGGTGTGAGTCGTGCCTATGCAGCCGCAGGCATGGTATGAGGTGGTGGGTTCAGGGCGAGAAAGAGAGAGAGTAAGTGTCGGTAGAGGCGAGGGGTCGTGTTGATAAGTTGTAAACTACGTAGTAGTGGTGTGGTTCCCGGGCAGGTGAGTATGAGGCTCTGGCCCGAAAGTGTATAAAGTCGCGAAAGATGCTGGGGTGAACTCAACAGGGAACGCGACAGGTGCTATCGGGTTGTGGGGTCGACGCGCCGCAAGACAAAGGGTCGATTGGTGTATCTGCTACCTGGGAAGAAGCTGTCTGGCAGAGGAAGCAGCTTGTACCCGGTACAGGTCTTGAGTGACACAAGCGCTAGCGTGTTTTTGACCACCCCGCCACCCGAAGCTGAAGCTGAATGACAGTACAAGGCAGAAAACGCCTTGGGAGCCCTACTTGGTACAGCCAGCCAAACCCCCACTACCGTACATCCATGAACGACAGTGACAGGAGCTGTTGGTCAAATCACGGCTCAAGGCTTGCCGCGCTCTCTATCCTCCACCGTCTTAGTCTGTTGAAGTTGCCGAAGATCCTTACCCATGGGAATCCTTACCCATGGGACAAGCTCGCAGACACAAGGCTATGGAAACACGGAGCTAGGCATTCTTCAGTGGGCCAACACACAAAGTCGATCTGAAGACGCAGTCCAGGAAAGTGCCAGGTAGTACAGGGCGGCGAGCCAAGAGGCCCCGATGGCAGACACCGGAGGTCAGGAGAACCCTCTGGACGGGTTAGACAAACGTCTACCTGAAAATTGCGTCGAATACCTGCTGTTCCTCGTCGACCAAAATTCAACTGACCGCCGCAAGGAGCTCTCAAAGCTTGAAGAACTTCGCAAAAATGCCCTGGCGTCAGCCAAGGACGTGGCAAGCGGCTACATATGGCAACGAGGAGAATTCAGCCTCGAGGTGAAAAGTGACCAGGGTAAGTAAGGCCTTGCGTCTGTCCGTCCCTGCAGTCCCCCGTGGCTAACACCGCCTCCAGGACTCGCCTACGTCCACGGCATCACAGACTACGGCGACTCTGTGGAAGATGAGTGGCTCATTGTCTTCCTGTTGAGGAAACTGAGTCTCGTCAACCCGAACCTCTGGATACGCATATTCGACAGCGACGGGGAGTTCCTCCTCATCGAAGCAGCCAATGTGCTCCCAGCATGGCTCAACCCCGAGATGGATCGCAACCGGGCATGGCTGCACCAGGGAAAACTCCACATCATCCCGCTGAACGACAAGAGAAGCAACAAGATCCTCTCGTTACCGGATGCCCTGGCCTTCATCCGCTCGAGCCCAAAGAGCCTCGTCCAGTCCGACCTCATCGACGCCGAAGCCTTCTACCGGCTCGAAAAGTACCCAGAGCACATGGCCACGTCGCTCCACCGCTCGCTCGTCACGATCCCGCGCAAGCTGGCCCTCGCCCTCCACGAAGTGCCCAAGGCCATGGCGCCCGCCATCGAGGCCTTCTACCTACGCGACCCCATCGCCCTGCAGCCCTTCCTCTCGGCGTCCGCCGACCTGCACTTCCCGCCGCGCGACCTCGTCACCGTCAGCGCAACGTTCACGCGCGTCCTCTTCGCCCAGCTCCGCTCCCAGCGCTTCGACCTGCCGCAGCCGTGGGCGGACCTCGTCCAGAGGGCCTCCGACGACCAGGCCCGCCGCCGCCTCGACACGGGCGCCAAGCTCGCCTGCGGCTTCGACATGATGGTCAAGCGCCTCGAAAGGACGGACCTGCGCGCCGCGCGCGAGGTCGGCCTCCTGCTCGACGATCTGCGCGAGGACGGCGACGCGGCGCTGCCGACGGACGACGAGATCAGCGCGTGGACCGACGCGGGCCGCGACGACGACGACGCCTGGCTCGACATCAACTACGAAG
>NW_009276941.1:70720-122727 GCF_000150675.1 Verticillium dahliae VdLs.17
CGGCGCCGCCAAGTCGGGCTTTGGCGATGCCACCGCCAAAGCGGACCTGCGGAAACTCGTGTCGCGGTTCGAGTCGTTCCTCAACGACGACGCTGCGGGCGTCGACCGCGCCCGGAGACGACGACGACGACGAGATGGACCGCGACAACGACACGGACAGCCTGGGCTCGTGGGACGACGACAGCGAGGACGAGGACAAGGCGGTGAGCTTTGACGAGGAGGCGTTTGCCCGCATGATGAGGGAGATGATGGGCCTGCCGTCGACGACGACGGAAGCCGAGGGCCCGCCGGCTGGAGCCCCCAGCAGCAGCACCACGTCACGCGAAAAGGCAACGAGCGACCAGGACGACCAGGGCATCAGAGACCTGGCAGCGCAGTTTGAGGCGGAACTGAACGAACACGGGGCGCTCAAGCTGGACCCCACCCCCGACACGAAACTGGCGGCGCTAAAGGGAAAGGGGAAAAAAGAGGCGGAGGCGGAGGCGCCCGGGAGCGACGAGGACGAGAGCACGGACGGGGAGATGGACATTGACTACAACCTCGCCAAGAACCTGCTGGAGAGTTTCAAGGGGCAGGCCGGCATGGCCGGGCCTGCGGGCAACATGCTGGCCATGATGGGCATGCAGCTGCCGCGCGACGAAGACTTTGGGGACGATGATGATGATGGTCATGCTGCCGGTGCGAACAAGGCAGAAAAGTGAGAATAGGAGTAATCTGATCATAATTTTCGTCATGCTACCTAGATTACTCTGCATCTCATCCTATCGCTTACTCTATGAGTCCTTTCATTCGTTTGAAGAATAACTATCCGCGCCCCCTTTTTCTTGATCGAGCATTCATCTCTCGCGGGGGGGCAGGTCATCAGAATAGGGGTAAAATGTCAAGGCTCGTCATGCTATCGCTCGGCTGCACTGCACATCACGCATCCTCCGGCCCCTCGCTCTTCGCCCTCTTAGCAGGGCTCATCTCACCGCTGCGTTTCCTCCGCAGCGTGGGTTTTGGCTCACCAATCGCCTCAAGCCTGGTCAGTATATCGTTGAGCCTCTTCCTCGCCGCGAGCTCGTGCCGGCTGCTGTCTTTGCGCGGGCGGTAGAACTCCCTGACCACCTGGGTGATGTTGTGGTAACAGTCGTACAATAGCAGCCTGACGTGGGCGTTGGCCTTGTCCTCGATGAGGACAGAATCGAACTTGCTCTGCGGTTCGTTGCCTTCGCCATCTGCTTCGTGCCCGGCGGCCGCGTCGTTGAAGCCCCTGAGGAACTCGTCGGTCGCGTCTCGGCTGAAGACGGTCGCGAATAGGGGGTCGCCAAAGATGAAGTGGCTCCAGTCCTTCATGCCGGTCATTGTGATATCGTGTGGCGCCTCAAGCGCCGTCTTGTCTTCCTCTTCTTCTGTCTGCTCGTCGTCCTCTCCAGCTTGTGAAGATCCAGTCTCCGTCTTTCGGTCTTCCTCGTCTTCGCTATCGTCGTCGTCATCGTCTGTTGCTGGAGTTCCGTGCCTCGCCTTGCGCAACACAAGTGTGTTCATGTTGTCTCCGGCATCAACGGCAACTAGCCTCGAGCACGTAACCCCCTCAAGAACGTGAGCCAGCCGCCTGTACTGTCGTCGAACGTTGGCATAGGCGAGCATAACAGCCATGTCCTCTCCGTCCCGTAGCACAGCCTCGAGCATCGAGTGGAAAGCCGTAGCCCACGTCTCGACGCCCTTGGACTGGATCATGCGGGCGTTGGCGTCTCGCCTGGCCGAGGGCGTCGAGGCTCCGGAGTGCGAAGGTGTGAGTGTCGGCAGGACGGCAAAGGCAGGACCGAAGCGTCCCGTGGGCGACACGAGCTCCGACACCCTCCGGCAGAAGCGTCCCGTCTGTAGGTCGACAAGCTTGCGTTCTGATGGGTTCAGGGGCGGGCTCAGGTCTGCTATCGGCTTGCCTTGCGTGGGTCTTGTGACGTTGTACTCGATCCTGTGTTCGTTCGAGCCGGCCGAGTGTAGGAGGAGCTGCGGCAGAAAATTTGCTAGGCGCGTACTGGTGGAGTGGTCGTCTGAGGAACTATTGCTCGGGCTTCGGACATGTTTACCGTCACGAGACAGAACAACACGGGTCTCTTCTGGCTCAGGTGTCCTCTCTTGGAGAAGAGGCTTCTTGACATGGAGCCCGGCTAGCCACTTGAGAACGGCAGCTTCGGAGCTAATGGATCCTTGCTCAGAACGCAGCAGTCTGGCCATGGGCATGGCGGGGAGGGCTATGGCGAGGTTCGTGCCGTTCGTACATTCAACGTCGTAGAGCCTCTGTGAGCGTAGAGACGACACGGGCTGGACATGTTGGACGGTGACGTCGGGGACGGCACGGCTTATAACAGCCTGCATGGACCTGGTGGGCAGTGTTACGCACATGGGGCGTTCTGTGGTCTTCGTATGATGGCCCTGAGGGTTCTCTCCTCCGTGTTGCACAGAGAGAAAGACTAGGTGTGGGAGAGAGCGTCCGCCGTTCTCGAACAGCCCTTTTTCCGCGAGCTGGACGGCAGATTGCAGATCTGCGAAACGTCTTGCGAGGCGTGTACTGGGTCGCAAGGGGCCCAGTCGGAGTTGTTGTAACTGTGGCTGTAGTTGGAGGCTGTCGAGCAGAGTCGTACACACCAGATGTGGGTAAACGATGTATCTGATTAGTGTACGAATATGGGCAAGGCAAGACTCTTAGTTCCTGATGCAAGATGCGAGTGAAGTTGAAGGAGAGTCGGCTGAGATGGAAGGTTGCCAAGATATAGATGATATGAGGATGTGTATTATAATATGTGGAATGAGAAGAAAGGGGGAGAGTTTGCCTGTCGGCTCCTTGTCGTAGTGTGTCTGCAACAGACAAGCAAGGAGGCCACTACCAGTGCAGGCATGAGGCGAAAGAGAGACGCTGGCTATCAGTGTAATGAGCCGCAAGCGAATGGACAGAGTCCGACGCAGTCAGTGCAGCCAGGTTGCAGGCAAGCAGGTTGCGTCGAGCGGGTTCCGCTGTTCAAGTCCGGGATGGTAAGAGCCGAGCGAAGGATAGGATCAGTACCCAAGAGGTACAACTGCGGGATTGGCGTTGATGACAGGACCAGGGGTGGGACAGGGTGATGGACCAGGGGGTGGGAGGGAGTGGGCATGAAAGCGAGTTGCAGGACGTTGCAGGAAGAGTAGCAGGAGTAGGAGTAGGAGGATCCGGTTAACGGAACGACGCTATTTGTCGACAAGACGAACAGGCGAGCCGAGCAAAAGGGATGGGGGGGCTTATGGCCAACTTTGTGCGTTGTGGCGGCCTGGTAGTTTTGGCGATCAAAGGCAGAAGCGGTGATAGGAGACGAGGCGAGACATGGCAGAGGGCTGAAAGGAGTGGTGGTGAAGCGAGAGGCTTGCTCGCTGCGCAGCCTTGAGCAAGCGAATAGACGAGCAAGCGAGCCTCGAAGCCTCAAAGCTTGCGCTTGGTTGGCAACGAGAGAGTGGATGAGGGAGAGAGGGAGAGAGAGAGAGAGAGAGAGAGTGAGTGAGAGAGTGAGAGTGACAGCCATGTCGACAAGACAAGCAACGCGCCTGGCGATCCAGCGATCCAGTGATCCACTGGGCGTCTCGGGTGCATAGTAGTACGGTTCCTGTTCGCTTAATGGGACGCCCGAAAACGCCAGTGCCTACACCGTAAGAAGCAGTTTGGGACGATTAGGTGGACGTGGACCCAAGTGACCGGGCGGGTGGCCCGTTGGGGCTGTCATGGTCGTTGCATACCTAGGTAAGGTAGCTAATGATACACAAGCTAGGTACCAACCAGCACGAGGACGACCACGACCACGACCAAGAGCACGAGCACAAGCGTCAACCCACATCCAGGACCCAAGCCGGAGGGCTGCGCTAGAGAGAAAGTGGGCATGTGAGACGAGTAGGTCAGATGCCCGCTAGAGGCCCAGGCACTCACCTCACTGGGCATGATGGGAATTATGTATGAACAAGGGAGAAACAAGATCGATACTTGCCAAAGCCACGCCGCTGCGTAAGCCGAAAATCGCTTCTGCCCCGACCCGTCCCGGGGGTTGGAAAGAAGGGGGGAGACGGGGTAGAAAGTGGCAAGGCCAGGTCCCTGGTGAGGGCGTTTCCTCCTCGACCTACCCTTCGTAGTTCCGTTCGTAGTTCCGAAAGATGGCTTCCCACCCCTGGAGATATCCTGCAGTCGTCTCCGGCAGACATAGCCCGGAAGGGTGCGGGCGCGCGTGCGTACGTGGATAGAGATTGTACGAATGCGAATAGGGCCAGGGCCTCGTCATGGTGAGCGAGAGCGAGAAGGGGGGTGAGAGAGAGAGAGAGAGAGAGAGAGAGAGAGAGAGAGAGAGAGAGAGAGAGAGAGAGAAAGAGCAAGGGACCTGGTTCGGACATGAGCGTTTGAGGGTCTCTGACATGGGATGCCGACCATGCTCATGCGAAGCTGCGTATGCATCCAATGCGACTTGCAGCATGACAGCGCAGAGAAAAGATCCGTCCCGACTGTTTGTTTTCACCGACCAATCCGAAGCGATCTTCATCCATTTTCGCCCGAGGAGTAAAGAGGGAGGGAAAAGTAGGCATGCGATGAGATTGGATAGACAGTCTTGACAGCTTTGTGTCAACTCGTTCGGTTCAAGGTCCGGTCAACCAAGCTCTGGCATTGGTCGAGATTTTTTTTTTTTTTTTTTGGGTGTGTGTATTGCTTCTTCTTTTCCACACAGTCTGGCCACTGGGGGTTTTTGGGTCCAATCCAAAGCCGGATGGCGGAGGGGGGCACCTTGTAGCTGGGGGAGCTGGGGGAGCTGGGAACTCATGAGGTTGAGCTGAAGGGAACGAGACGCAAATCAAGAGTTGGGGTTGAGAAAACGTACCTGGCTAGAGATGACAGTGGACGTGCCCATTGGCTGATGCTCTGGATGGAAAATTGGGGATCGAAGGGCCCAGGAGCATGGGGAAGCGAGCCGGAGATTTGGTGATTGGTCGACAGCAAGCGAGCCAAAGCCTCCTTCCCCGTCGTGGAGGGTCCTGCCTCTGGATCGATTGGCTCACCTTGTGCCTTTGCACGATGCACTCTAAAGACTGGGGGGCTTGGGGGGTGAGGAAAGGGTGGGGGGTGGATGAGGGGAGAGCGAACCAGCACTTTGACGCTTCATGTGAGAGATGTCGCTTCCTGTGGAAAAGAAAATGAATGACCAAAGGACCAGCCCCCCAACTTCCACAGGTACCGAGTAAGCTTCTCAATGGGGGTGAATGTAGGCAGGAGCAACGTAGTGTTCGGTCCTACGTCGGTGCTTCTTCTCCACGTCAGTACCTCTTTCCTCACTGCCTACCTACTACCAGAAGTTAGGTACCGTCGAAGGAAGGACATGACCGCCGAAAGCAGCCATATCAACTACCTACCTTAGTACCTCCTTAGGTAGGTACCTACCTTAGGTAGGCATGACATCTCGACCAGTGTCCTTGTCCTAATCCTACGAGACCCGAATCCCAAAGCGGCCATGCTGTAGGTCTTTCCCCTTCTTGAGAAACGAACATGTTCACCTTGAAGCTCGCTCGACAGATGTGCCGCCCGCCTCGACTTGGAGTTGAGCCTCCAGCTCCAACGACGTCTCCTCGTGTCTCAAGGGGAGATAAGTCACACTCGCACGCAGACGCGGCAACAAGGCAACGAGGCAAAGAGGTGGCATGACACTCAGGTAGATACATGTAAATGTCTCTGCCATGCACTTTGGAACTTCGCTAGAACGTCTGGAAGGAACCGTGCCGAGAGGGTCCTCTCTCCGACCCTCCTCAGACCCTCCTCAGACCCTCTGCTCGTCAAAATTGTCGCAATAGGGCTTAGCGTGGCCGCCCGGAGCGAGCGTCATTTTAGCCTGATCGACCAAGGGTGCACGGCAACCGAGACCAGGGCCACCACCACTGTCGCAAGCAGAAGTCAGAGAGGGCAGAGGTAGAGGCAGAAGCTGTCATTACATTAGGTTTGGCCCTCGTTGCCCTTTGGAATCCCCGCTGCGAAAATCCAAGGCCCATCTCGGAGCCGGACGGGGGACCAGCATCTAAAGCCGACAAATCTCGTTGAGTGGGGGATCAGGTTGAGACCACCGGGAGAGGCTAAGGTACCAAATATGACGCCCCAAGGAGCAAAATGGTGTAGCTGGCCTGTGCCTCGAGGGAATGATGACTGATGCTGATGCTCGATATGTCGCCCGCCACGTTACCGCCGCTGATGACAGGCCGACCACCCGCATACCATCCATCTCCCACACCGGGAGCCTCAATTGGCATCTGTCTAGACGCAAGGGCTGGCATTCCGGCTTGAACCATCATCCAACTCCAACTCGTCTAACTCCTCCAGCTCCTCCAGCTGCGCGCTGACGGCGCACGTTACCCATTGCTGGCGGACGCCCGACCTGCATCCTGGCCGTGGAGCGGTCTCGCCCACCCCCGAGGATCAGAGCTGACCGACGCGAAGGCTTGCACTGGCTCGCGCACTCTCAAAGGCCTAGCCCATCCGTCAATCACAAGCTCGCTTTCGCCTCCTCGTCGTGCGTCTCATTTACAACCGCGGGCGCCGGCGTGTCTGAAGACGCAGCCACAGCATCAGCCTCAGCCGCCTTGTTGCCTCCCTTGGGCTTCGCTACTGCCTTGTGGAGCTCGTTGATGTTGTAGCGCTTGAGCTCCTCCCACTCCTTTCCATCGACGACGCTCATGCCGCAGAAGTTCTGATGGGGTCGCCCTCAACGTCAGCTGTCATATCCACGAGACGGCAGACCATGGGGGACGGTGCGAAAAGGATGGTCACGCGCGAACTGTACCTTGTAAACATCAATAAGGATGACCTTGTCTGGATTATCCAGGTTGACCTTGTGCTGCTTGCCAATCAAGCCCGCCACCTGATCAATGACCTCGTTGCGCTTGATGTCGCTGTTGGCACGGATCGAGGGCCGGATCGCATACTGTCACACACCACCTTCTTTAGCATACGCTCCTCGTTCAAATAGTTCACGTGGGAAAACCTGGGCTTCTTCCGAGCCAGACCTCGCTTGACATACCGTGTAAGGCGCCTGACCCTCGCCAGCAGCGCCCTTCTGCGCATCCTCGCTCCCATCCTCCGCCTTGACGCCCTGGAACCACGGCGCGAGCGCCTGCCTGGCCACCTTGTCCACGCCGCTGGCCACCTTTCCCGTCACGGCCACGGGTGTCAGGCGGTTGATGTACCTCGTCTTCCTCTCCATGACGTTGGCGCACCCCTTGGCATCCGTGCACATGCGCCGACACAGCGCGACAGGGTCGACGGGCTCCCGCGTCTTGAGGAAGAAGACGCACTCAATGTCGGCACGCACAATGGCGAACGCCCCCTTGGGCTTCGGCTCCTTCGACTTGAAACCCTCCATCTCTTTGCGGATCGACGCCTCAATGTCGTCCTCGTCGTCTTCCCCGGGCACCGCCGCCTCGTCCGCAGGAGGGGCGATCCCGTACATCGTCTCGCCGAGCTGCACGACACGTCAGCACACACGGCAGCCCAGGGGTGCAAAGGGGCGGGACGGCAGCAAGGCGAAGGGCATCCATCACCAGAACTGTCCCGCAGCAATAAGAAAGGGGGGAAAAAAAACCAACCTCGTTGCAGAGCTTCTCAAACTCGACAATCGCCTTGCGGTCCATGCCCCGGACAAACGTCACCCAGATACCCTGCCCTCCGGCCTCGAGATGCGCATCCTTCTCGCTCAGCTTGGCCAGGTTCAATTTGTGCGCCGTCGTCTGCCAGGCCCCCGCGTTGCCGCCCTGTCGCCGTCAGTGCTGCGTTCCAAACCAGTGTCTACAAAGAAAAAAAAAAAGGGTGCTCCGACTGGAAAACCAGCGACTTGTTCAGCCAGCGACTTGTCAGAAAGCGAGGACCTACCTTGCTCTTCTTCAAGGGCCGATCCCCACCGCCGCCTTGGCCGCCCTGTTTCCTCTTGGGAGCATCCGACATTGTCGCTTTCGTGAGAATGAACCTTTGATATTCTTGGAGTGACGGTGAATTGTTGCTTCGAGACGGCGTGAGTTCTTGGTGATAGGATGATGGGTCGCGTTGAGCTAGGTTTTCATACGCTTCCAGGTGAAGCTTCAGCGATTGAAAAGTACGTACCCACATACTCACCAGCCAGCTGTGTCGTCAGGGGCCCCACCTCGTACACACAGACCATCATTACCGCATGCATCACAGAGCCTCCGATGACTTGCTTCGCCGTTGACTGGACATGTCCCACGTTGCTCAAGAGAATATCGAGGGTAATATTAGTGGTTTATTTTGGTAATTTCTGTTCAGTCCTTACAACGCATTATTCTCCTCTCCTCCGACCTCAGGTCTTGCAACAATCTCCCCGTGAAAACATCATGAATACACTAGCTGTCCTTCGCATTCGTCTTGGCGCTGGCCTCTGCCGTCATGACGAGTGCCCTCGGCGCATCCTTCTTCTCCATGTAGAGCTCGACAAACTGCACCTCCTTGGCATTGTTGAAGCTCTCGTCCTTGAAGAGCTTGTCGAGCTCCTCCTTGGTGCGAACCTGGAATTTCTTGGCCGTCTTGTCGGTGCCGCCGAACACCGTGACTGTGTCCTGGTACTTCCACTGAACAACATCATTGTACCCGGCGTCCATGCCGTGGATGAAACGCTCGATCGTGTAGCCGTCGTTGCAAATGACAAAGCTGTGAGTGCTCGTTAGCCATATAAACTAGATAGGTTGGGTAGAGAGTGGAACTCACATTGTCACTCTGAGTTGATGGCGGATCATGGTGGTGACCTCTTGGGCGGTGAGCTGGAATGATCCATCGCCCACGAACAGGATAGTCCGCCTGTCAGTCTGGGCGTCCTTGGAAGCCAGAGCAGCGCCCTGGCAAGCGCCGACAGACCATCCGATGCTGCCCCAGAGAACCTGGCTCAGAGCCGTGACACCACTTGGGAAGGCTGTGTCCCAGATGCCGAAATTGGCAGTGCCAGTCTCCGTCACTACAATGTCATTCTTGCGTAGGAAGTGGCCTACTCTGGGCCACAGCCACGCCTGAGTAATTGTCTGTGACGAGTCCTCCTCCTTTGTCGGCAAGGCGACAGGGGCATCTGGCGACGGGATGACCGACAGTTTGCTGAGGTCAAGCTTCTCCGTCACCTTACGGAGCACGCCCCGCATCTTGACGCCAGGATATTCCGAGTATCGTACCACGGTGTGTGTGCTGTGGAAGTCAATGGTGTTGAGCTGAGAGGTCCGGTACGAGAAGCCGGCTGTGTTGAAGTCGCTCTGTGAATTGATTAGCCAAAATCAGTTCCTACGTGGGAGATCCTGCAGCTCACCTTGAGAGTACCGATGGACAAGATCAAGTCCGCCGACTCTATCTTCTCCTTGACTTCGGGTCGCGAGGCCTCGCCGGCATAAACACCACCGTAGTTGGAGTGTGTCTCGTTAATGGCACTCTTTCCCATGGGCGTCACAAAAACGGGGATACCAGACTTCTCCAACAACGCGTGGGTCTCGTCTAGCACTCTGTGACGAATAGCACAGGCGTCAACGAGCATGACCGGCTTCTTGGCAGCGTGAAGGTACTTCAAGACGACATCGACGACGTAGTCCTCCTTTTCTGGGTCGTTGGGTGCCTCCTCAAGATCAATGGGTGTCTTGAGTCGGGCGCCCTCGATCTTCTTTTCCACCATGTCGGTAGGCAACATGATGTAGACGGGCCTGCTCTGAATGTAGCACTGCTGAAGAGCATGATCAATCTGGGTTGCAATCTCGGCAGGGTTGTTGAGCTTGGCCATGTTGCAGGAGATCTGGGAGCTCATGTTGGCGAAGACATTGAAATCGCCATTGCCAAGAGTGTGGTGCAATAGCATACCGTTTCGCTGTGACACGGTGGAGGGGCAGCCGACAATGTGAACGACGGGAATGTGTTCCGAATAGGCGCCGGCGAGGGCGTTGATGGCCGATAGCTCACCTACGCCAAAGGTGGTCATGATGGCCGAGACGCCCTTGACACGGGCATAGCCATCTGCAGCATACCCTAGGGAATTCCGTCAATCGAGCTGTTAAACGAAGCTTTCCGTCATGAACTCACCCGCGTTGAGCTCATTGACGCTGCCCACCCATTTTACGCCGGCCTTGGGAAGGTAGTCCAGTGCGACGAGGTTGTAGTCGCCGGGCAGTCCGTGAAGTGAGCGGACGCCAATCTCGTAGAGTCTCTTGTACAAGTAGGTAGCCACCTCAATGGGCTCCTCGAGCCCTTGTTCGCGAATACTGGCCATGGCTGGTTCGGGGTGAGGCACAGGAAGGTTCTGATCTGATGTATGGCGCGGAACAGGTAGTGTAGCTGGGTGTTTGACGATGTGCGAACCAAGTAGGGCAGAGGTAGGAAACTTGAGGATGTCTAGGACATGTGGATTTTATAAGGACACTAAAGAGAATGCAGAAAGCTGACGAATGGTCGGTAGCTAGGTAGGAGATAGCTAGGCCGGTCCAATGGATGACGGTAGGACTGGTAAAGTCTGATGGTGGTGTTGACGCCGGATCACGCCACGTCTGGAGCTGTCTCTGCTCCAGCAAGTCCAGGACAACATGATAGATTCGGTCCTTCCCGCATCACTCGAAAATTGCTCTGGACAGGGAACTGCTCGTAAGACACACACCGATTCGCGTTATTGTCTGGTAGCGCTAGACCACCAGTCATGCTGCAAGCCTGGCAAGCTCCAGCATCGGTGGTGGGACAAGCGGGTGCAGCCATGTCTGCTTCACAGAACGAAAGAGGGGTCCTATCGTGGTAGTGATGTAATCGACCCAACACCACGCCACACAAGGGCATCCACGTCCGAAGCTCCAGATGCGGGCAGGCACCTAATTACCTGAGCTCCTGCCAAAAGCTCAGCCCACGACATGCATACGGAAGTCATGGTTGGAAGTGGGGCCGTCCGGCTGCTGCTGCCGGTGTCGTTTCCAGGATCCGCCCACATGCACCTGCCAGCGTCCTGACTCTGCCTGCCTCGACTCAACGCCATGCATGGCCCGTAGCCATTGACAAGCGCCATCGCCATCGCCATCGCTACGGCCCGGCCATCTCGGACTTATTTCGAACCTGGCCCGGCCTTCGTTCTATGTGGCCATTGTCCATTGTGGCCTTTTTATTGTTTTCCTTTGCCCCCGTGGCCGTACTTTCTCGCCTTGTCGGATGCTTTCCCGCGTCAAAGCCGTATCAGATCGGAGGAGTATTGTCGTGCTCATCTACGTTCTATGTACATTATTCTACAAGCGGGAGCGGTGTGTATGTCAGACCGAGACGCTTCCCAACACCATGATTTACTTCATCATTGTGCTTCTGACCTCAGTCGCATCGCCCGTCTTTCCACCCAGTCCTCCATCTCTCCTCCCAACGCGAACAGTCGAACTCCTTCTTGCCAAGCTTGCGGTTCACCTCATTGTGTGCCATGCAAAGCCAATTGCCAAACTCCTGCCTGCCCTCGACGCGCACCTCGTCCTTCTTGATGTAGCTCTGGAAGTCTTCGGCGCACACCCAGCACGGATACAGCCTGCTGAAGGTCCGCATGAAGCCGCGCAGGTCGTCCTTCTGCGCCGGACTTGGGTTCTCGGGATACGTGGCGGCGATGCTGTGCAGGAGCGTCCACGTGCTGTTCCCGAGGCGTTCTACATCCGGGGGGCAGTCGGCCGGAAGCCCATTCGTCGCTGATGGCGCCGTCGCCGTCGCCGTAGATCCTTTCGTCTTGGGTGTCTTGCCCATCGACGCCCAGAAGGTGGAAGATGTGCATGTTCGGCAGCTGATCAGTCTACATGTTAGCGAGTCTGCTTGCAGCGACGAGACAGAAAGTGTCGCGCATGGGGCGTGTTGGGGGCACGAACGGCTTCCCGTCCGGGCCAAGAACGATTCCTTTGGGATATTTCGCCTTGGCCTCGTCGGCTCCGGCAGCCGTTGCGCCGGGTGCGGCAGCTGGATTCGTGTCCGTGAGCGTCACGCCACTGGTGTTGTCGTCCCGTCCCGGCTGAGCCATGCTGGAGATGTCCGTGGCAGATCGAATGGGTTCCAAGCGTAAGATGGTTTCGCAGTGTATGTATCAAAGGGAATAAGGAGCGTGCTGGCAGTCTGAGCAAGATTCTTCTAAAATTTGTAAGCTGCTAAAATTCGTCGCCGGGTGCTTGTCCTGTCCAGAACATCGTCGCCAGTTCCACGGCGGTCCTTATCGATAAGAATCCAGAGCTCCAGGATCTAGGCACGTAACAAGGTGCAGCATTCGGCGAGTGGGGGATCTGCCGTGAACGGCGAGCGGTGGACCCGGCATCTGGACAGCTTCGAATGATGGCAGAAACTTTGATAGAAGGCTCGCAGCTGGACCGCCGCACATTGCATTGTTGCAATAGACAGAACTAGAGATTTGGTTCGCTCTGTACATTGCGCGTCGTCAGCAAGTCCCAGTCGAACAGGTATACCCCGCCAACATGACCGCATCACAACCGAGTGTCGACGGCGCGGTACCGATACTGTTGCTCAAGACGAGATCGTCTCCAGGAGATTCGTACGAAGATCTGCTCGGGTCAACCAACGAGGACGGCTGGTCCTTCGAGCCCACTTTCGTCCCCGTGCTGCAGCACACCCTCATCCAAGAAGGCCTGGATGAGGTGCGGACCCTCCTTCAAAACCGAGGCATTCGCTCAGACGAGGGCGCGTCCTACGGCGGCCTCATCTTCACGTCCCAACGCGCCGTCGAAGCCTTCATCGGCCTCGTCGAACAGGGCAAGAGCTCAGGTGCAGACGACGACGCCGCCTGGCCACATCTCCAGTCGGTCCCCGTCTACAGCGTCGGCCCCGCGACGACGCGTGCGCTGGGCGCCGTGCCCCAGACGCCGCCGCTGGCCATCCACGGCTCCCACACCGGCAACGGCGACGCCCTCGCCGCCTTCATCCTCGACGACTACGCCATGCGCCGCTACCCCGCGCGCGTGCCGAAACCGCCGCTCCTGTTCCTCGTCGGCGAGCAGCGCAGGGACATCATCCCGCGCACCCTCACCGACCCAGCCCTGCCGCCGGACCGCCGCATCCCCGTGACCGAGGTGACCGTCTACGGCACGGGCGTCATGCCCACGTTCCCCGACCACCTCGCGCGCCTCCTCGACGAGACGGCATCGCGCCCCGCGCGCTGGGTCGTCGTCTTCTCGCCCACGGGCTGCGACAGCCTGCTGCGCGGCCTGGGTCTCCTCGACGACGCCTCGGGCAGGGCGCGCCCCGCCGAGGCCAGGGACGGCAGGACCTATGTCGCGACCATAGGGCCCACGACGAGGGACTACCTGCGGCGGACCTTTGGCTTTGAGCCCGACGTGTGCGCTGCGACGCCGTCCCCGGAAGGCGTGCGGCGGGCTATTGTCGACTTTACGACGAGCCATTCCGGGTCGAAGTAGTAGCAACCATGGCGGGGACACTTGTCCGTCCCGCCCTCTTCTTGAATGAAAAGGGAATTAGGCAACTCTAATGCATTCCAATGATCGAACCCGGCATGTACGACAGCCTTGAATGGGGACGCCTTCATGCGCACGAGCAATTGACCGATGCCTCGTGACTTGACTCTCAAAGTGCTCACATTTGGGTATTGCATTGCTAAACTGACGAGCGTCGAATCACTCCTTCAATTGAACGGTCTGTTGGTAATCCTGGAGCACCCGACACCGTGCGTGGCAGAGAAATGGGACGTGGTTAAAGTAATTCCATCCATCTTGATTGGCTATAGACTCATTTAAGAAAACGCGTCTGCGTAGCGCGACAATGCGCGTGCTACGCGAGTGACACGCGAAGGCGCGTCGGTAATTCGCAGTCACGCGTCGCTCTCCACCCTTTCGGGGCTGGTTGGTTCACATGTGCAGGCTCATCAAACTGAGCATGCCGCATGCTTTGCACCACGTCATTGTGCAATTGGGCTTGCATACAGGCGACCTCGCTTAGCCTGTGCCGCAAAAGAAGATTCCCAATGTCCCGTCGTGCCGTCCACGCTTCTGCAGTTCCTTCCATCCCTAGCCTTCCCATCCATCCGTGGCGCTGACCGAGAAGACCGCCATCCCTGCGGGCTTCCAGTGAACAAAGAGAAGTCGTGTCGAACGTATCCTTACACAGCAAAAATGGACCGCAACCCTCCCGTAGAGGATAAATAAAATCAAGTAACGCAGGCTCGCAGAGCCTCAGTGTTCCGCATGTGCCGGGCGGACTGTCGAGGTATCATGTACATAATAAAAAAAGGCTGGTCCAATTCAGATCAGAGTAATTCTGAAATCAAAGCAAAGGGTCGTCAAAGGTTAGACGCCGTCTGGCTGAACTCAATGGAGTCTTCGCCGTGGCCAGGCTGACCGGCGTCTTCCAATGCTTCTGAGCAGGACTGGGTGTGATGTTGACAAAGTCGGCAAAGTCGAAGTTTTGGCTCGGCGTGCTGGGGAACAGGTTGCCGCCGCCTGGCGTCGTCATGTGTGAAGATGGCAAGCCCATGTCACGGTTGAATTTGGATGGCGGGGTTGAAGGCGGGTCCATTCTCGTCTTGGTGGACGGCATCGCTGGCGAAGGGGAAGCTGCCAGATAGAGGAGCAAGTCTGCGCCTTCTTGTCCATTCTTGCCGTTGGCCCCTGGGGACCCCCGCTCACGCATGGAACGACCAGGCAGTCCTCGGTTGCGCATGGGCGGTGTGCTCGGCGGCGATGAATGGATATCGTGGGCCCGGAAGGAGTGAAGCGGCAGATCATCCTCGTCATCTGACGTCGTTAGGTTGGGAGACGTCAGGTCAAATGTGAAGTTACGTGTGCTTTGATAAAGGGAGACGTTTGGACCGGCAGATGTGGTAAAGTGTTGCTGTCGCCTTGGCTTGAGGGGCGACGACTGGGCCAGTTGGTGGTTACCCTTCCAACCATGGTGTCCATGGAAAGACTTGCTCGGTGTCGGGGAGGACCGCAGGCGCTTGCTTGGACTAGAAGGTGCGTAGTCGAAAGTGGCGTTGAAGGTCCTCTTGCGGCGAGTGGTGCTGCCGTTGCTGGACCCGATGGCATCGGAAAAGAGAGGGGCTTTGAGAGGCGAGCTCATCAACGCCCGCGATGGGTAGGGCAGGTCGGAGGCGCTGGAAGAAGAGTCGGATAGGACATCGCCCTCGCACATCCTCTTGCGGCGCATCTCCTCTTCCACCTTGGGCTCGATCGTCTCGAAAGCGAGGTCTTCCCAGCCATGCTTGGTTTTGAACTGTGCCAAGGCCAGACGATTTTGTAGTTTCCGTGCGATCTGTCGAAGAGAGAGAGGGGTTAGGTTGACATGGCATGGCGTACGATGGCATGAAGTCTGGACTTACTTTGCTGACTTCAGCCCGCTTGAGCACCTTATCCACCACCACTTCGGGTTGCTGTTTCCAGGGCGACGACATGATCTGCCGTTCGACCAGGTTGAGTGCGCGCGAGGCGGGGTCGTATGACTTGTAGAAAGAAATGAAGAAAATTGTCAAGGAGTTCGAGCGACTGGCTGTTCTGCGGTGCGTGTTCCGGTGCAGAAGAAGGATAGGGAGAGCTGATGATGGGATTGGTAGTCGTGAGCTGAACTGAAGGGGGCTCGGCGGCTACTGGGTGGACGTAAGCGGGGGAGAAGAACAGGTGATCGGACAGCTGTCGCAGAGGCTGGCGGCCCTAAGGGGAAAAAAAAAGGACTGGTTTCGATCGTTTTGCTGGTCAATTGTATCGAGTTCTTCGTTGGGAGGTTGTATTCTGAATGAGTGTAGGTGGTTTGGGAATCAGGAGTGGCCGTGCTGGAGAGGGCGTCGAGTCTTGAGGCGCAAAATGGTTGTCGAGGTAAGGAATGAAGAAACCACTTTAACTGGATTTCGGTACCTGGGTGCTGGTTGGCAGGGCAGACTGTGACTGACGAACAGCCGCAGGCACTGTGCTCTAAACGAACCGAGAGTCTGTGAGCACATGGGTACCTGCCCAGCTGCCCATCTGCTGACTCTGGGGACAGATCTAAGGAGCACCGTATTCACTTTCCAGGCATTCCTATCTGATTGATAGTGGACTACCTTAGCGCTATAAGGGATGTCCGACAGGAGAAGCACGTAGCGACTAAGGTCAATACAGGGATATCTGCAGTCTACATGTACATGTACAGTCTGCAACCTACAAAAATGCACAGAGAGAGAGAAGTCTTGACTCTAGGTTTTTAACCTCTCCACGCGCTGGCCCCTTCGCGAATTGAGGAGCTCACCAAACCTAACGCATCAAAATGTCCTCTGATTAGCTTTACTAGTCCATCAGCGATAATAATTCGATGCTGTATATGTTGTTAGCGGCCCCGGCTACGCCCCGCGTGCGACGGATCGATGGCGGGACATGCGTGGCTTGATGGCCTACCTGCTGAATAAACTGCCAACTGGCTTCCTGCTTCTTGTGCCACCTGCGATCGCCCGTTCGCTCCATGTCCGCTGACAATCTGACGACGACATGAACGTTCACATAAGGCAGAGCATGACGATGAAGCAACTCTCAAGGCCGTCAAAGCCTCACGAAGAAGTGGCAAGGGCGAGAAAAAAAACAATCAAGTCCAGCAGGATCTGCATGCGCCGCTGTTCCTGAAGATGCTCGTATTGGCAGCTCCAAACATGTCTTGTGTCGGGGTTGCGGGCTTCAGTCTGCGTGCTGCTACTGCACCTTACTCATGGTCTGAAGGTGCGTTGGGCGCTTTGGGTGTGCTGGGTGCAGCGATGGCCAGTCGTTACGCACTGATCGTCACCTGCCACAGATGCAGATGTCCCGTCCCCCAAACCATGCCATTTTTTTTGCCTGTGCCTTTCCGATTGTGAAGCAGTAGCCGCATACACTACATGCAGATACAGCGAGCTTAGCGTCAACATTACGAGGTGCGTCTCCCTGAGGTGGGGGGCTCATCCTACCTGACTGAGCAATTGAAGGCACCCAGACAGGTAGGGATCGGAGGAGATAGCACGTCCGGACCATTCGGGAGGGGGAGAGCGCGCGAGAGCGCGAGGGAGCGAGCGACATGGTCTGATGAGAAGTCGAAACGATTGAGTTGCCTACCTACTTCTGGTTCCAACCTTCAGTATGCTGCTCTCCCCCCTATCATGTAATTCCGATCACATCAATTGTGCCCCCCTACGCTTGCGCTTCATGTGTTTCACGGAGCAGCAACACCAACAGCTACACATCAAGGCACAGGCTCAACACTGGCAGGGGACAAGACCTGATAAACGCATGCAGCGTCAACTCTCTGCTTTCCATCTCCACTCCTGCTCACACTCAACATAAGCCCTCCAGCCACCCATCCACCCTTGGGCCGTTCAACCCGCGTAGCACGAACAGCACCTGCAGGCTATACTTGGCATCGATCCTGGCACTGGGCCCAGGTCTTGGTCTGGGATTAGAACCGGGACCTTGAAGTCTTGGAGGGACGGGGGGAAGGAACAGAGAGACAGGAATCCTGATCTTGAATTGGGTCTCCCTCTATCCACAAGCCGGTCAAACAGCGCCGCGCCGAACCACACCACCCACACCCCTCTCCTCGCTGGACAGCTCGGTTGGCTGGGCCTTGATGCCAATTCGCCATCGCCCGCTGGCCGTTTCCTCGATCTCGATTGTATGCGCTTTTCACCTTGCGATTGCGACTCTGCCCCCCCCTTCCCTCCTTCGGCCCCACCTGGCGGCATCAGTACCCAGCAGCAGTACCGGCACCATCACCGGCCTATTTGGAGCATCCATCTCACTTTTCCACTCTGCCTTGCGCGGCCGGTGGTCCTGTCCTCATTTCCCCTGCTGTTGAGGTTTTGCACCATCTCACTTTGCCTGAAGTCGACTCGCCTCACTCAAGATCAATCACGTCTTGAATTGCTCTCTCTCTTTTCCCCCACTGTCCATCCATTGTGCCAACGAACTCTGCTTTCCAACTGCCTCTGCTATTTTCCAATTGTTGCTCCTGCTGTCTTGGGCCGGTGTTTCTCTCATCCTCCAGGCCACCCCCCCCTGGTCTAGATTCCCTTTTAGCACATGGCCGCCGAGCTCCGGCGTTGCGCCACACCTGTTCCACTTTCGTCGACCTTACGCTGAGTGCCATTTTAGCACCACCACCAAACACCCCCCCAAGCCCCCTAGGAGCTCTGGCTTGGCCGCTCTCATCTTGGTTATCGGCTTGCAATTTCAGAGATCCACGCCCTCCCGGTCCCGTTTCCAATCCCTCAGTTCGACGTCATTGACTGACCAGGTTGCTTCCTTCCTACGACCGGCATCTGCTTTGTTCCATTTCGACCCAGAACCTGTCCAATCCCGGCATCTGTGCGCCAAACGAGCACTTTCCATTTACAACTCATTGACCTGGGCACCTTCCTGCACTCCTCCCGCCGTAGGAGCCTCACCATCGTCAACAACAACGAGCAGAGCCTCAGACCACGGCGCCCTTCTTTACTTCGCTCGACGCGAAACACTCTACCTCTCCTCGACTCTTGAGACAGTCGCTGCGCAAGGTCAGACCACCTTCGTACGCTCCACTAGCTCCATCACTACTCGTTCCGAGCGCTGCGCTTCAACCTGAAGCCCGTGCTCCCCATCGTCTTGACAAGCCTTCCCTGCCGGACCTGGCGCCCGCCCTCTTCCCCCCCCCGCCGCCGCTACTGCTGGGCCGACCTCCAAACAACTAGCTTAGGCTCTCGTATTTTTTGTGCAACCTCAGACTCAAAGGCACAGCTCGACTTGACCGAATTGTCTTTCTGCGAGACAGCAAGACACGACTAGCTGGGAGCGACTCGGCTCCTTGCTCATAACAATTCGTCTTCGTATTCCTTCTCTCCAGCCCCAGAAATGGCGACCTCAGGGTTCCTCAAGAGCTTGCGCCGCCGGTCAAAGGCCAGCATCAGGACGACCGAACCCTCCGCCGACAGATCCGGTGATCAATACAACACCGACTCCTCTAGCGATGCCAGTCGAAACACGGTGCCAACCACTGGCTCCATCACGCCTCCTTCCACTCACGGCTCCGATCCTGCCCTGGACCAGCAGCTCAAGAACATCAACCCAAATGCCCGCCCTTCTCCACAGCCATTGCCAGCCTCGAGCCGTTATAGTGTCTCCGGCATGAGCGGCTTGGGCTCTCCCGTTCTCAATGGCAAATCGAATCTACCTGTGTCGCACTACGCACCTCGAATTGTCAATGCTCCTAATAATGCTCATGTATGTTTTCTCAGCTGGCTGCTCAGAAACGTCAACGCACCAGCCAACGGAGCGCATCATGACACCATGTCCATATGCGTGTAAGTGTTCTTCGTGCTGACAATCGATGTGCAGGTCTACCAAAAGTTCTTCTGCGTGTACGGCACGATCGGAGATCCGTCGCAACACACCATTGAAGGCGTCGTCACTGTGACCCGCGAAGACGACCAGTTCCCTCCGACGGAATGGAAGGTCTGCGACTCCCACTGGAAAGCCGTCATCTACCTCCAGCCAGGCCCCAACAGACTCCGATTCGACTTTTCTAGCCCCAAGCTTTCGAACAGCTCGAACAGCAACAGGCTGCACTCGACCTATCTTACCATCAACATGACGCCACCATACAATGCGCCCTTGCAACTCGCCGTTCTCTTGGCGAAAGACTCGCCCGAGACGTTCGACTCTGTGCCTGCGCGCATCGCAGTGGAAGGGAATGGCCTCGATGCTGCTGTACGAAAGTACCGCATGGCAGCGTATCTCTGGCACGCTTTCACAGGGGAACAAATGGTGCGCCAGAAGATGGGCCCTCGAAGCTTTGGTTTCGAAGAAGAGTGGACCGGCAGCACGTCGCACCAACAGGATCGCATGCAGGGCAAGATGCGCCGTGAAGCCAGAGTTCACATCATTCGGTCCGAGAAGACGGTCGCTGAACTCCGCGAATTGCAATCTGCGCAGCAGACAACCGAAGGCGCTAACGAAAATGGACTGTTCCATGTGGCTGCCGAAGCTGTCAATGACTACTTCAAGCCTCTGCCGGGCCAGAAGCAATATGTCTCAGTCTTGCTGCTTGACGCGCACTGGGACAAGGCGGCTGGTGCAGTGACAGGCCACGTCGCACACGGCGGTTCTGTTGGAGACCTCAATCTAGCCGTCTTTGGCTCACAGTTTCTGCAGAGTTACCCAAGCAGCCTGGATGAAGTCGACGACTCCTTCCTCGACTGTACACGACTAGATGCGGATGCTGTTTCGAGCGAGGCTGGTAGCTCCTGGGAAGCTGCCAATGCTGGTCTTGGAGGGCACCTGAAGGAAATCGGCCGCATGTTTGGATGTACCGAACGGGAGTCGGGCATCATGAGCAACGATTTCTTGACATTCGGACGCAGTTTTGTCGCCCGCGAATCTTTCTCCACCAGGACCAAGTCCAAGGGCGGGCTCGTTCTGAGCAAAGACGAGTGTTCATGGCACTTTCTCGATTGTCTCCGGTTCCGCTGGCATCCCTGTTTCAGGCTGCCGAACGATCGACCTTGCCACGTCGACGAGAGCATGAACGCCTTTCCCATCGAAGGGAACCAAATTGTGCTGACGGCCAAGACGGGCGTCGTGGCGATCGAGATTCTGGGCGAGGGGGAGACCGTTTGCCACCACTGGATCGATTATGGCACGAGGGAGGGTCTCCCGAAGCAGCAGGTCATTAGCGAGCTGCAGATCAGGGAGCGTCTCCCTGAAGCCATCCGCAAAGGCCATGTCCGCCTACGAGCTCTTTCGGGCGGCGGAGGCAGTCTGATGATTGACGATCTGAAGAGGCTCTGCTCAAAGGAGTCGTCCCTCAAGCTGACTGGCCCGCTGGCACCTGGTCCATTGAGCCGGACCGCCTACCGAAGCCTGCCCGTAGGGTCTCCAGCGAGGGAGGGCAGCGAAGCGCAGGAGGTTGTGATCCAACGCGAGGGTAGGCTGCTCCTCCGTGTCGTTGTGTACCACGACCCCACAACAGTGCACGGGATCGAGTTCATCTACGAAGACGCCTCGACACAGCTTCTGGGAACGAGAGCAGGCAAGGAGGGTGGCGACACTTTCAGTTTTGGTCAGTATTGTTCGAGGCGAGAAGCTACGGTTGCATGATTCAAAGCTCACAAGCATGCAGACATTCGACGGGGCGAATACATCACTGGATTCCACATCAGGGCTGGCGAGTCGATCCAAGGCCTTGCGATCATCACAAGCCTGGGCGAGATGTCCCTCGTGTACGGCAACCCTCAGGGCGGCCATATGTAAGTGTGCCACTGCAGATTCACAAACAAACACGTCTAACGGAATTGCACAGGACAAACTTGCTCTGCCCTACTGGTTACACAGTCTGCGGCGTCTCTGGGTCGAGCAGCTCCCAGCTCGACTCTCTCGGATTGATCATTGTCCGGTGAGCAAAGCACATGACGATACATGGCCTGAGGGCAAGCAAAGCAGCACATGCTGCGCTCGACTCGAGCCCACACACCTCCTTTTTTTTTGTTTTGTAGGGACACATGTTTCTCACGACATGGTCGGTCATGACTATAAGCCCTGGACACCAACCAGTTGGGATAT
The DNA here is from genome assembly GCF_000150675.1 of Verticillium dahliae VdLs.17. NCBI lineage: Eukaryota > Fungi > Ascomycota > Sordariomycetes > Glomerellales > Plectosphaerellaceae > Verticillium > Verticillium dahliae. The sequence goes on from NW_009276941.1 coordinate 92,267, forward strand.
GTGCCAATCGACGGGACACGGCTCCCACTTAATATCATCTTGTCTGTTGAATGCGGTACAGGCCTGGATCACTGGCTGGTTTGGTATGGTCACGGATTGGAATGAAATGGTACGAGCCCGGATTCCCGTGGCAGTAAGCAAGCAAGCAACAAGCATCACAGTATAGAACAGCACATGCGGCGTTTAGGGGGAACAGGCACCTGGATATGATGGCTTCGACAGGTGTCTCATTCTGTTTTTTTTTTCCATGTCTTCTTCTTCCTCTTCCTCTTGTTTACCATGGGGGTACGAGCCGGCTGAGCTCGTCCCATACTGTCCATACAAGTCCACCCACAATAGCAGCACAACTGTAGAGAATGTGCATGAAGATAGACTACCTTACCATACCTGTACCCTGTCACTGTCACTGTCATGCAGGTCAAGACTTGGTGAGCAGTGTGTACGTGCTCGTGTTCGTCGGTGTCTGTGGCTGAGGCTGGCGGACGGTTTGCGGGTGAATGACGCTAGTCGAGTTTGGGGCTGAAGTTGCCGGACCGATGACGGCATAGTGCCTGCCGAAGCGAAGCGATTGTGACGACCTGCCACTTCATCGACCTTTCGCATCCTGCATTCAGTTCCCTCTTGCGACCACAAAAACTTGGCCTTCCTCCGTCGACGTCAAAGCAAGCCTTCTCTTCCGCCAACACCAGCGCACACCTCAACGACAAAGCACCTCGACCATCTACCGACTTGTGTTAACCCTCAATCTGCACACACACTCACACACTCACCGCATTCAACAACCCCCCCCCCCCCCCCCCCAAAAAAAAAAACAACCATGTCGAAACGAACAAGCAGCGCCGTGACCAACGGCAGCCTGAAGGAGGGCGGTGACGTGAGCACGCCTGGTACGTCGCTCCCATGTCCACCTCTCGCCCGCGCGACGACGTCTGTGTGCTAACTGGCGATGCAGCGCAGGACAAGCAGAAGCTTCTTCTTTCGTCCGAGACGGGCCATTTTTCTCTCATCCGAGCGATGCACCTGGCTGACCTCATTACTCTGTGCAACGGTACGCTTCCTCGGCTGTTGGCCAACAGTGCTGGCGATCTATCTTTTCCCAGGAAACCATGCTCACTGACGTGTCACAGGCGCCTGCGGAACACTCTCCATCTTCACCTCCCTCAGCTACTGCCTAGGCGACCCGGCCGACCTCTCGACCATGTACCTCGCCCTCTTCTTCCTGCCGTTCGGCCTCTTCTTCGACTTTATGGACGGCAAGGTGGCGCGCTGGCGCAAAAAGTCGTCCCTCATGGGCCAGGAGCTCGACTCGCTCGCCGACCTCATCTCGTTCGGCGTCGCCCCCGGCGTCCGCCCGCTTACGCCCTCGGCCTGCGCACGCCGCTCGACCGCCTGCTCCTGACCTTTTTCGTCCTCTGCGGCCTCACGCGCCTCGCCCGCTTCAACGTCACCGTCGCCGTGCTGCCCAAGGACGCCAGCGGCAAGAGCCAGTACTTTGAGGGCACCCCGATCCCCACGTCCCTCGCCACCGACAGCGTCATGGCCTACTGGATCTACACCGGTGCCGTCCTCGACAAGCTGCCCCTCGGCACCCTCTTCGCCGGCTCCTTGCTCGAGTTCCACCCCGTCGCCCTCCTCTTTGTCGTCCACGGCTGCCTCATGACGAGCCGCCGCATCCGCATACCGAAGCCTTGAGCGGCGGGACCCGTCAACATGGGGATTCAACTCTCCACTCCGAACCCGACCCTGGGGTTGGGCATTTGGCACTCGTTGTCTATTTCACCCTCATGACTTTTCTCCCCTTTCCTTTGGCGTGGCGTGGCGGACTGGGCAGAAACAAAATGCGTTATTTCTCTCTCTTATAACATGGCAAAGCAAAAACAGTGGGATCGGAACGCGAGGCGGCGAGGAAGCTGGCACATGACACGTACACAGCACACGGTACACGGCGGGCACACAAACGGAGGCTGTAAGCTCGCGGATCAGTGGCAGGGGATGGCGGCCCTTCTGGTCGCCTCCCTGACGTCATGGCTTGTTGTCAGGCGGACGTCTTTGACATGGTTGCGTGGAAGGAGGTGTGCTGTAGTTTTTTCCCGGCCGGCTGGCTGTGCGGCAGATAATACAAAATGCATGATACCCTGACTGGACGTTGGCGTGAGCGGCAGCGAAGGCATGTTTCAGAGGACTGGCGGATTCGGACGCCTTGAACGAGTGATTTGTTGCTTGCATTCAGGAGAACAGGAGAACATCGACCAAGCATGTCACAGCAACCGTGACGAACCAAGACCACAGCACGCCACACAAATAGACATGACAACCACCAAACGAAAACAATCTTCACGTCAATTCATCATCTTGATTGCTTTTCTTTCATCTATCGCCCACCAGCCACGGCGAATGCAAGATGGCGCAACCTCCCCGTTCCCACCACGCCCCGCCTCTCCGCCATCTAGATACAAGAGTCTGCCTTTGCGCCACTCAGGCCTCAGGCTTCGCCTCAGGCTCGGGCCTCAGACCTTCTTCGCCTCCGGGGCGGCGGGCTTTGCCGACGGCCAGGGGTTGTAGACGAGGCGCGAGTCGCGCAGCTCCTTGAGCTTGGCAATGGCCTCGTCAACGTCGACGGGCTTGCCGCGGTCCTGGCTCGACGTGTCGTCTCGGTAGCGCACGTTGACCTGGCGGCCCTTCATCTCCTCGTCACCGACGACTGGCAGAGGTCAGCTGCTATTTCCACACTTCACGTCACGTCACGGGCATGGGGGCGGTCTTTGCGCGCGCGAAGGCCGCTCTCGCGGGGCGCAAGGCGCGGCAAAGGGGTGGAGACGTACTGAAGACAAAGTTGTACTGGGCCAGCTGCGCGCGGCGGACCTTCTTCTGCAGCGTCTCGCCGGACAGGTCGACGTCGACCCAGAAGCCGGCGTCCTTGAAGATCTTCTGCACCTCCTCGGCGTACTCGAAGAAGCCGCGGCCGACGGGGATGATCTGGATCTGGCGAGGGCTGAGCCACATGGGCCACTTGCCGCCAAAGTGCTCAATCAGGATACCTGGAGATTTGTCAGTCCACGGCTGCAGCGTCGTGCTGCCTGCAGTTCCCGGGGCCACTCACCCGTGAAGCGCTCAATGCTGCCGGCCATGGCGCGGTGGATGATGACGGGGCGCGCGCTTCCAGGCGTCAGGGGCTTGGACATGCGCAGCTGCTTCTTCGCGGGCTCCTTGCCGTCGGCGGCGGCGGCAGACTCGACAACAGCCTCAGGCTCCTTGGTCTTGACTTCGGGGCCCTTTGCCGCGGCATCCTCCTTGGTCTTGGCGGCGGAATCGGCCGTGACGTACTCGAGGCCAAAGTTCTGACATGGTCAGCGCCGGCGCCACGCACAGTCGTCCACGGGGAGAGAAACTCACAATGGGCAGCTGGAAATCCAGCTGGATGGTGGCGCACTGTGACCGAGTCAGCTTCACGCGTGTCTTCCTTCTCCATGTGCACATGGGCGTCGACATACCTGCCACTCGCGGTTTAGGCAGTCCAGGATCTTGATATCGATCTTGGGTCCGTAGAAAGCGCCGTCACCCTCGTTGAGCTCCCAGGCGACGCCACCCTCGGTGGCGGCAAACTCGTCAAGGGCAACCTTCAGCATGTCCTCTGCCCTGTCCCAGGTGGCGCGCTCACCCATGAACTTGTCGGGGCGCGTCGAGAGACGGAGCTTGTAGGTGAAGCCGAGAAGAGAGTACATGGACCGCAGGAAGTCAAACAGGTTGGTGATCTCCTGGCCTACACCCACGTCAGTAATCGAGCCAGGATGCACCGTCTCTGAGGGGCTCACCAATCTGGTCTTCTCTGCAGAAGATGTGGGCGTCGTCCTGCTGGAAACGGCGCACGCGCGTGAGACCAGACAGGGCGCCGCTGGCCTCGTTTCGGTGAAGGACGCCAAAGTCGGCGACCCGCCAGGGCAGCTGGTGGTACGCCTTGGGGGCGTGGCCGAACATGAGGCAGTGACCGGGGCAGTTCATGGGCTTCAGCGCAAACTGCTCCTTGTCGACATCCATGACGAACATGTCGTCCTTGTAATGCGCCCAGTGGCCGCTGACTTTCCACTATGGCTCGCGTTAGTGTTTTGATGGCCGAATGCAATCGACCAATGGAAGCCTTACGAGATCAGAGTTGTACATGTTGGGGGTGATGACCTCGTGGTAGTCGCGCTTGAAGTATTGCTCCTTGATGTAGGCCATGAGGGTGTTGTAGATGCGAGCACCATGAGGCAGCCACATGGCGCTGCCGGGCGAGAGCTCGTGGAAGAAGAAGAGCTGCTGCTGCTCTCCGAGCTTGCGGTGGTCTCTCGCCGCAGCCTCCTCGAGCCACTTCTTGTGGGCAGCAAGCTCCTTCTTGCTGGGGAAACTGACACCGTACACACGCTGGAGAGAGTCGTTCTCCTGGGAACCGAGGAAGTAGGAGGCGCTGTTCTTCATGATGCTGAAAGCCTCGATGCGCTCGGTGCTGGGGACGTGGGGCCCACGGCACAGATCGATCAGGGGCCCGTTGCGGTAGACGGTCGTCTTGGTGCCGTCGGCAATCTTGTCCTTGATGATGTGCTGCTTGTACTTGTTGTAGCTGAACATCTCGAGCAGCTCATCCTTGGTCATCTCCAGCCTCTCAAACTTCTGCTTCTCCTTGACGATGGAGCCGACGATGGACTCGAGGGGCTTCCAGTCGCTCGCCTGGACGGACGCCCCACCGGGGAGCGCCATCTCGTAGTAGAAGCCATTGTCGACGGGGGGGCCGATGCAGAGGGAGCAACCGAACCGCCTCTCGCAGGCCTCGCCGAGAATATGCGCCGAGCTGTGCCAGAAGACCTGCTTGCCCTGCTCGTCGTCAAAGTTGAGGAGCTCGAGCTTGCAGCTGGCCTCGAGCGGCCTGTCGAGGTCCCACAGCTGGTTGGGGTCCTTGTTCAGCCTGGCGACGACGGTGCGCTTGTACAGGCTGTTGGAGATGCCCTTGGCAATCTCGCCGGGCGTGGTCTCCCAGCTGGTGCCGGCCTTGATGGTGCCGTCGGGCATGGTGATCTCGATGGGCTTGCGCTCCTTGGCGGCGATCTCCTCATCTTGTCGCTTTTTCAGGCGGTCGAACAGCTCGATACGGGACTGCAGGAAGTCGGGGGCGGGCTTGAGCTCGAGGGGTCCAGCCGAGGCGGCATCGTCACCGCCCTTGGCCTTCTTCTCCTTCTTGGGCTTGTTGTCCTTGTTGTTCGGGGCGGCACCGGCACCGGCACCGACAGCGACCTTCTTGACGCCCTCGGTGATGGACTCGACGGCCTTCTTCGCTTCCTCCATGACGGCGTGCGATTGGGGTCGAATTCGGAGCGGTGGGTGACAAGGGTGGGCGTTGAAGGTTGTTGCAGAAGGGGAGGGGGGGGGGGAGGATGAGTGCTGGAAATATTTTGGGCTGATTCAACACACCACGGAGGACGATTTCGAGTCACCCCGCCAAAGACAAGTGAAGGAGGGGTCGTTTCCGCCAAATACGGTGCACGGGCAGGTGCTGTAGTTGACCGTAGTGGGTGTTTCCTCTCTCGTCCTCTGCCACAGGGGACAGATTAAGCGCACTCCAAATCGCCAAACACAGGTATCCTCTTCTACCTTTGGACTTTCCAACATTGAATGCTCTGAGACTTCACATACAAAGTATTTTACAGCACTCCAAAGGTAATATATATTTTCATCGATTCAAAAGTGATATGAAATACAGCAGAACGGTTCATGTGAGCTCATCTCTAGAGGTGTGGCTTTTTGTCACTCATTACTGCCAGCCGGGGGGTCCACTTCCGTTGCTCAAGCCAGGTGCCGGCAGCCAGGTATCTCAGATGGACCCCACCTTCCCAGTCCTGGGGCTCCCTCGGCGAATAGCTTTTCCCCGACCGGCCCCCCGTCCAATCAGAGACTGCTTTTCGGCACCACAATTGAACTTTTGGGCATTGGAAATTTTCTGTCAAAGCCTCGATAGCTAGCTCCGAAAGCAAGCAAGCAAGCAAGCAGGCGAGCAGGCACGCAACGACACGGCGAGCAGCTTGCAACGAACCACCCGACGCTGCCAACCCACACCGGCACGAAAGAGACACGAAAGTCGAAGAAAGCCAACAAAAAAACAGACACAATGTCATTCCGAGGCGGTCGCGGTGCGCCGCGCGGTGGATTCGGCGGTCGAGGTGGAGGTACGAATTGACTGCAGAACCCCTCTCCAGCGTCAGCACCAACACATGGGACATGCCAGACAATGCAGACAAGAACAGGCCGACTAACGTGAGAGCTTCGCAGGCCGTGGAGGTTTCCAGCAACGCGACATGGGTCCCCCGGCGCAAGTCCTAGGTGCGCCATGAATCTTTCCCTCCCCCGGGCCTTGCTCGCGAGCAACCAGGAACTAACACCATGGTGCCGCAGAGATGGGCAAGTTCCTGCACGCCTGTGAGGGTGAGATGGTCTGCGAGAGCATCAACCCTAAGGTGCCCCAGTTCAACGCCCAGATGTTCCTCGAGAACAAGGTGAGCATCCTCCTGCGTGCCAGCGCCTGCCGCGTCTCCTCCGTGCCAGCGCCTGGCTCGTCTCCTAAGGCACATGCAAGAACGCACCGACTAACGGCCCGCAGACCTCCATCGGCAAGATCGACGAAGTCCTCGGCCCCATCAACCAAGTCTACTTCACCATCAAGCCCTCCGAGGGCATCCAGGCCACCTCCTTCAAGGAGGGCGACAAGTTCTACATCGCCTCCGAGAAGCTGCTCCCCATGGAGCGCTTCCTCCCGAAACCCAAGGCGCCCCCGGGCCAGAAGCCCAAGCGCGCCGGCCGCGGCGGCTTCGGCGGACGCGGCGGCGGTGGCGGCTTCGGCGGACGCGGCGGCGCACCGAGGGGTGGACGCGGCGGCTTCGGCGGCGGTCGTGGCGGCAGCGGCTTTGGCGGTCGCGGCGGCGGCGGCGGCTTTGGCGGTCGCGGTGGTGCGCCGAGGGGCGGCGGCAGGGGACGCGGCGGCTTCAGCAGGGGAGGATACTAGGCTTTGACGACTGACGGGCGGCGGCGGCTGCAGTGGCGTGAAGCCCCCCCGCCCGCGCCCGCGTAGGAGAGGGCATGACGAGGAAGAGGGAGCGAGGTCGCTTCTCTCCCCCCCGTGTGCGTGTGTTCTGGAGTAGGAAAACTATTGGCGTTTTCGGGTTGTTTTGCTTGTTCTTTCCAATGTCAGATATCAAAGGGGGCCGGGTCCGAAAGGGGGCGCTGTGTATGCACCATGACTATCGAACTCGATTTCACCTTGCCTTGCCGATACGCTCGTCTGCCCTGATGCACGCCTCTCCTCCGTGTGTGACTCTGGCCTTCCCACAGGTACTAGGCCAATGACAGCCGTAGGGTTAGGCGGGCGATGTAAGAGCCTGGTGGCTCATGGACGCAAACGGCACAGCTTCAGCACCCAGATTTAAATGACGTTGTTTCACAACCGGCACTTCGCCATAGAGCAAACATGTTGAGCATAGCATGAACGAAAGACTAAAGACTAAACAAGAGAATGAAGCTGCAAAAAACCAAAAACACCATCCGCCAGCGCAGGCACCGCAGTAACATCCGCGCATCTCGTGACCAGAACCAACGGACTAGTTGCCCTTGCCCTGCGATCCTGAGCACCATGGTCATAACCTCCCTCCCCATCTCAAGCCCCTGGTCCGTTTCCGTTTCCGCCGTGTCCGTCCCAGTCGCCCCATACTTTATTTGCACCCACCGAGAGGAAAAGACAGCCGAGGAGAAAAAACAGAAACGTGTGTGCCAGCATAAATCCCCATCAACGCAAAGAAAACCATGCACATGTTTCTAGCTGTGCGCGCGCCGACTCGAAAACGGACAACAAAACTAGGCGAGGCGCTTGTCCAACGACTCGGTGGTAGGCGTCGCCTTGGGATATTCGCCCGGGACGTGAAGGTTGGAAATGGTCGGCACGCTGTCGGTCCGCATGTTGGTCGACGTGGGTCGCACGGGCTGGGGCTGAGCGAGGGTGTAGTTGGCGTTGGCCTGCGTCGGGCTCGCCAAAGACCCGTCGGTGGCATGGTTCTCGGGTTGCTGCTGGAACTGTCCGTTCCAGTCGTTTCGGTGGCCGGCAGCCACAAAGACGGGCTTGACGCTCACGTCGCGAGTGTCATGGACGTTGGCCGCCTGGTACGCAGGCTGGTGAGCAACCTGCGAGGGCACAGGCTGGACGCCATCAATGCGCTGGCTGTCGCTGTGTCCGTTCATCCACTGGCCGTACTGGCCGTTGCCGCCGGGGGTCTCCAGCGAACGGTCTTGAGATTCTGAAGTGTGGCGTTGCAAGTCGCCGCCTACGACGAGGGGTGCGATGACGCCGGGGTTTTGGTTTGTCTGGCTTGACTGAGTCTGGGAGCGCTGAGACCGCTGGGAGCGCTGGCTCGACGACCGCTGAACGCCAGCGACGGGGACAACATAGTTTTGCGTCTGGGACTGGTTGAAGTACTGGTTGTTGTCATAGTTGGGTACCATCTGCGAGTCTCGGGCCGGTTCGTTGGTGTACGGGTTGATACCATCCTCGCGGGCCTGTTGGCTGACCATCGTGGCATGCGAGGGCGCATCGTCCATGAGAGCACGGTCGGTGTTTCCGTACCCCTGGTGAGACTCCCGCGAGTCGTTCTTGTCGCCGAGAGCGCCGACACCCACAGGCAGCACGCCGGCCGCCGCCATCTGGTCTTGACCTGGACCCTGGTTCTCAAATCCTGAACTCATACTAGACGGCGAGAGAGGAGCCTGTAAGCCTCGCTGCGCATTGACTTGTATATCGGATGGAAACCGCCCACCTGGTTGAGGACGGCGGATGTCTGACTTCGAGCCCGTTTCCGCCGCGACTACTGTGTCGGCCGAGAACGGCTCGTCATCTTCCTCGTCGACGACGCCGTCGCTGCTGACCGATCGTCGCGAGGACTGGCTGAGGCTGCGGGTGTGGCGAACAAAGTCGCTTCGCTCTTGCGGCGTCTTTTCGGTGAGCGCCTTGACATCCTCGTACCATGCCATCATGGTGTCGTGGGTCTCGGCGCGGAAGACCCACGTGTGGCCGCGGTGCATCGAGCCGGCCTGGCGACCCTTGAGGATGAACTTGTTGGACGAGCCTCCTTCGCTGGAGTGGGAACCTAGTTTCTGCTCTGGGAGGTACAATGACATGACGGGCGCTTGCGCCTTATCCGCTGATTTGAACTCGTGGAGATGAGTCGGAGACAGTACATACCTGGTGAAAAGTTAGTGAGTGGGTGGAGCCGGCAGAAAGACACGCGGGAATGGGCACTCACCAGCCAGCTGTATAGCTCTTCAAGTACTTGCTCTTGCGCTCCAAAAGGCCTGCGCGGATCTCCTGGCAGGTGAGGTGATCTTGACCGGGGTAGTGGATCTGGTCGGCAGACCGCACCGGAATCTCAGGGTCGACAAAGTGGTCGTCCTTCTGGACAAAGTGAGTCCACTCGGTGTCCTTGGGCATGGCAATGGGGCCGATGCGGAGCTCGTCGATGGCGTTGTACGCGGCGTCAGACTCGCGCTTGAGAATGCCGGCATAGGCGTTGTACGCCTTTTGGATCTCGCCGACGACGATGGACTCAAGCTCCCGGCCGGACGCCTCCAGGTTGAGGTACGCCTGGTGCAGGTAGTTCTCCTCATCGATCTGGCGCTCCACCTGCCGGTCGACAGCGAGACGCAGGAGGTAGGGGTCCTGCTTGCCGGTCGTGGAGGCAGGGTCCGCGTCGCTCTGGCCAATGGCCTCTTGCAGAGACTTGACCAGTTTGCGCGTGGCGTCCATCTCCTTCTCGACCGAGTTCTTGAAGTCGCCCGACAAGCTCTTGATCTCCTTGATCTTCTGGTGCAAGTCACTGCGGAGTCCTGTCAGGGCCAGGATGACGTCCTCCTCGATCTCTCTGGCCTTGTTCGCCTCGACAATGGAGTCCTTGTGGTAGACGCGCAGGATCTCCATGGCATCCACGAGACCGCCTGAGGCTAGGAAGCCGGCAGGGGTAGAGATGTTGTTGGCGACATTGGCGAGCTTGACAAGGGACTTGGCCTTGGTCTCATAGTGGCTTTGGATCTCGCGATAATAGGCAATCAGGTCCTTGAGCACCTTGCGCCATGCTGTGCCACTGTCAGTAAAAATGCAACGCCGGAGGGTGCGCGAGCCGGGCTGCGGGGTCTGCCACGGCGCATGTTTTGGCTTTTCACTCACACTGGAACCTGTTGGCCAGGACCTCGGTCGGGTTGCCGGTGGTAGGGACGGGACAGTGGAAAGCGCTGTGCGCCTCGTCTGGATCCGAGGTCGACTGCAGGGCCAGACTGCGCACGCTGCCGGCATTCATACTACGCCGGCTGCCGCTGCGCTTCAGACTGGCATTTCTGCGCAGCGAGCCCTTCTTCTTCAGAGTGTTCCCGCGGCTGGGAAGGCTGAGGTGGTCCTCGCCGCTGTTGGACGCGTACGAGTTGGAGCGCTGCATGTTGTTGGCAGTGTGGCCGTCAATGATGCTGCTGCCGCGCTGGCTGGCGTCCCATTCCTCGGTGAAGCGGCCGTGATTTGACGATGGCACAGCCAAGGAGCTGGCGGCTTGCTGTGGGTATATGGGATGCGATGTGTGAGCGTTGGCGAGGGTGTTTTGACGGAGATGAGCAGAGTATGGATCGTGGTCGTGGCCGTTGCCGTTGGCTGGTGCGTCAAAGGCGTCGGAATGCAGGGCAGCAGGAGTGCGCGCCGTGTGGGAAGGTGGAGGGGGATATGCAAGGTTTTGAGTAGGATCGGAGTTTGGGTTCGGGTAGCCAGCACTGGTGGTGGAGGTGGCATGGGAGGCCATGGCGACGGGTGTAGGGACTGGACTGCACTAGTTTTAAAAGTCAGGTTGAGACGAGACAAGACACCAGAGCTGTCGGTCGCAGGGTGTGTTGGGAAATTCTGACGCAACCCACGGCCAGGTAATGACGATGACGACGGAAGGCCGGCTAGAGGGGGGCGGGTGGGCTGCTGGCTCGCTGTTCCCGTCCGCCGCAGAGGTAATAAGGGGGGGGGGCACCTACCTACCTTCAGAGAGGCAAAGGCCAGCAGCTGGTCAGTGAGTCGAGACGGGCCAGAGCTGTGCTGGTAAAGGTAAGGCAGAACAGGAGGGCGCTGAAGGGGGTGATCAGACTAATGCGGTCATAGGCTGGCAATGGGCGGCGAGGTGAGGCTAGTGTGGTGTCGATGTTCCAGATGGTAGCCCAATGCGGAGACGTCTGGTTGGGTAATTGGGTAACGTAGCTGTGAAGCCCGAGTCGAGGTTGGTGCTAGCTGGGTGTGGATTCGCTAGCTGCTGGGCGGGGCTCGGCGCAAGAATAGTGGAATGAGGGGGACGCCGAAGAGAGAATCGGGGATTGATGGGTCAGGAATTGAGGCTATCGTCGACTCAGCAGCTTTGTCGGTTTCTGGTGGTGGAAGAGGGGGGTGGAGGAGGTTAGGTCTGTTTAAGAAGAAGGCAGACTAAAAAAGGCAGACTAAAGAAGGCAGACTCAAGCTGCGGAGGCATGTACATGTACGCAAATAGCCAAGCCGTTTAGATGAGCGGGAACGGGAAGACAGCAACAGCAGGCAAAGGCAAAACAGGCAGGCAGGCAACAAACAGGCACACGGATGGAGATGACAAGGTCAATGGAACCCTGCGCACATCATCGTTGAGGGGGGATCCCTTGGGCAACCTGAGCCAGGGACGCCCAAGTGGGCACAGCGGTGCGTTCCCTTAGCAGCTTAGGTACTGACCTACCTTCCCTACCTACCTAGGTACCTACCTAGGGAGGTCCCGGCCCCAGACTTTGTAGGGCCTCGGGGGACAGCCAGGGCGCAGCACAGCCAGAGCATATCACGGTGCAGAGCTTGGAGTAGCGGCCTTCATAGTGACGGGTGCAAACCATCTCAAATGCCAGAACGCCCAGGCAGCTTCACAATAGAGATATCTCCCCTCAACCAAAGGGAGAGAAAAAAAAAACACGCGTGCCCACCATCCATCGAATGCAGCCATTGCTGCATGTGCATGCTCTGCCCAGGTGCCACGCCTCTGGAAAGGTCCCCGCCAACTTCGGGTATGACGTAGCCAGCCCATCGACCACGCCGTGCCATGTACCGTACACCTCGGTCGTGCGAGCCACTCGCCATGAGTGACAAGACCTTCCATTGCTACTGTACCACAATGCCGATTCTCCCTCCATCCGGCATCGTTGCGACCCGAGCTTTCCGTCGAGCTTCAGCTTCGTCTCTGGTCCATACGTACGTACATGTACAGTACCTTGTTGCAGCATGCATCATCATCCAGCAGGAAACCTCGCCCCGCAGGATTTCGCGGCCTGCTAGCGCTATCCGTGAACCTGGCAGCGCCAACGCTGCCACCCGGGAACACCGAACTGCCGTCGGAGTCGTGAGCACATCAACATGACCCTTGCGGCAAGCCGACCATTACTATCCGAATCAGCTTGGCACGATACCAAGGCCACCACATTACCCTCCCACCACATACTGTAGAGGGAAACAAAAACCCGGCGCACAGGCAAACTCCGACTCGCCAGCTACAGGGGAGGCGAACAGACTAACCAGCACGGCAGACAGATCTCCCGTTCCACTTGGCGCCCTCCCCCTCCAGAAGATCTACTGCTCCCCTTCTTCCCCACGGCCTCGCCACCCCTCCGAATCCCCCCCCCCCCCCCCCTGAAGGCAGACAGGTCTGACCTCTGGTCGGGCCGCCCGCCGGTGTGTCTCTGTGATTGCGATACGCGTCCCACGCACCACGTACTGCCCGAGTACGTGGCGCGGCGCCGCAACCCCGCCCGCCGGCCATGTCACATGCACGCACCTGCGCATCCCGCGAGCGACATGCTTTGTTAGCCAACTGTAGCTTCCGGGCGGCCTCCTCTGCTCGCCTGGAGGCTACGGTAGCACGAGTCCATCGCAATGTCCCGAGCGTTAGTCTGGGGGAAGGGGTTTTCTTTTCTTTTTTTTCCAAGGAACCGAAATCGCTCATCCTGGCAGTGTGCCCTGATGATCGGTGCCCCGGTGCTTCAGGTCTTTGCGGGTCTGGAGGGTGTTGTGTTCGATGACGAGGGGACCAGCTACTACGTACGCGTGTTGCAGGGTAGTACGAGTACCACGGGAGATGCCGTGACTTTTTTTCGCTTGCCGGCCGGTCAGAATGCAGTGCAGTCGCATGATACGTCCAGTCAGAAGCCTAAATCGATCCCGTGAGAGTCGGCTTATCATAGCTGCGGTTTGCTCTTATGTGGCCAGAAAGCATGGAAGGAGGCAGCGAGAACTGAAGTGCAGCCCCTGAAGCGCGCTCTACTAGTTGTGTGCACTGTCATGCCTGTGCCGGTGAGGCTCTGCACTCGTCGCCTGTACCAAATACACGGTCGCTTACCGAAGATTGACCTGCGAGACAAATGTGTCTACGGGCACATTTCGTCTGTACTGGACAGTCAATTGATGTATTGTTATGGCGTGAGGATGCAAGTAGATCATTCGGCATATGAATCACGATATGGTTTTGGCCAGTTCTTCAGAGTATGGACCTACACAAGTTACAGTATCAACTAATATAATGGGCACAAGTCGTTCATCTGCACATGGTTTTAGAGACATCTCATAAGAACATGCGGCTCCTTCTTGAAGCAGGGAAAAAAATTCTATCCGTCTTCCACACTTTGCAGTAGACATCTGCTAGGATACACCCAAAAGTCACAGCACGATGGTGTTACGGAGCGTACCTGCGTGATCCTATGCGAAGTTGGCTCGCCCAGGCAAAGGCCAGCCAAAAACCAGAGCAAACAAGCCAAGCCCAGCAAAGCTCGCAAAGATCCATTGCCGACTCGGCAGCGAAACATCCACCATTGCAAAACCTTTTTGACAATCTGAAGACACCCTGCCGTTCGACAAGGGTAAGCCGGCACAGCAAACAACGCCGGGCACGCAGCAGCTTGAGAATACAATCATGCTCCATTGGTATCTGCCGTTTTCAGCACCTGTGTAGAAACATGGGGACGCGGACATGGTCCCCCAACGCCTCGCTATGCGCCAATGACTTCCACGACCCAAGCGCCGTGCCATCAAAAGACAAAAAAAAATTCCCAATTTTCCCGCATTGATTTCCCTGCCCCTGTCACTCCCGAGCAAACGATCGCTCACGATGCAGTCCCATCTTCCCTCTTCTGCACGTCACACCTCCGAAGCAGGCCCTCCATCCGGCGGCGTCTCTACAATCCTCAGCTTGGCATGGCGCCTCGGCGGCGGCGCCTTGGGCGGAGTCTTCTTGCCGGTGACGATGCCCGCGAACGGCAAGCCGTGCCTGTGCCGCGGCACCTCGGGCCGTATCCTCTTGGCGGCCGCCGTGCCCCCCGCCGCCGCCGCCGCCTCGCCGCCGGCCTCGGGCCCTGCGACTCGGCGTCTGCACGCCCGGCTTCTCCATGACGGCCGCGACGGTCGACAAACGCTGATGCTGCTGGCAGTCTGCGACGGCGTCAGGCTGATGCCGAGGAACTTGCGCGCGACCTCTGCCTCGCCGGACGCCGCAGCGGCCGCGGCAGCGTCTTCGTCCGGCGCGGCGAGCCACTTGACCTTGGACACGCGCTCGACGAGGCGCACAGTCGTCTCGTCGGCGGGGGCAAAGTGCGAGTTGCCAAAGCCGCCGAGGATGCGCAGGACCTTGTGGACCTCGTCGCGCTTGTAGTGCGGCGGATGGCTCAGCTGCGTGTGGGCGAGCAGCGGGTAGAGGACGCGCAGGTACGTGTGGCGCAGCGAGGCCTTCTCGTCCGGGAGGTCCATGAGGTTGCGGATGATGACGTCGAGGAGGACCTTGAGGTCGTTGGTGTAAAAGTACTCGTGCGTCGCTTTCGTCGTGAAGAGGAGGTACAGCAGCTTGAGGATGAGGAGCTGCTGGCTCGTTTCCGTCTCGCGGTTCAGCAGCAGGATGATGTTCTCGCCAAAGGTCCGGAAGCTGTCGCCGTGGAGGCTCAGACACTTGATGACTCTGTTCGTCAGAGGGGCCGAGGGCGCGAGAGGGTCGGTGCCGATGTTGGTCGAGGAGAGCATGTACTGTTCGTTGAGCACGAGCTGTGAGGGTCAGCTGGGATCGAAAGATGCGAGGAAAGGCAGCATGCAGAGGCATGAAGAGGCATGAAAGGCATGAAGACGGGTCGAAAGGGCACATACGAGGACGCGAATGATGGGATAGTGGTACGGGTCGTGAACATCGTTGGACAGCTCCTCGATGATCTGAAACAGATAGTTGATGAACCCGTCGTCAATCTGCAAGAGATCCTCGGTGCGCAGGCGCTCGATGCGCGACATCTCGTACATGAGCTCCAGCAAGAGGCGATGCAGCCTGGGATCGCGGTCCTTGCGGCCGTTGAGGAGCTCGAGCAGGCGCGGGAAGCAGGCCTCCTCGACCATGCGCGTAAAGGTGGCCTCGTCGGCGCGGCCGTCGAGCAGCAGGAAGCAGGTGATGAGGTAGAGGCTGTTGGGCTCGTCCTCCTGCAGCAGGCTGAAGATGATCTGGGTGCGCACGTAGTCCCTGTTGTCGACGAAGAGCTGGCTCGCGAGCAGCTTCTGGGCGCAGGCGGCAATGTCGTCCTCGGCGTCGCAAAACTTGTCGCGGAACATGGAGGCGAGGTAGAGCCAGGAGCGCAGCGTCTCGTCGATCAGGTCGTGGGACTGGTATTGGGTGCCGACCACATCGTCGAGTTCTGTCGACGTCAGTCAGTCGGCGGACGCAACACTCTGGCGCAGAGAAGGGCAAAGAGGAGGCAGAGAGGGAACACCAGAGAGACGTACCTTCGAAGAATTCCTGCTCCGTCTCGAGGGATTGGTACACATCGTAGTCAGCCATGGTTGCCCGCAACTGAAGAAGAACAATGGCCAGCGGTATATGGTGTGTATCTCTCACATCACTGTCGTCGGGCCGAGGGGTGTGAAGTGAACAGGTGTGGTCATGGAGGGCTGGTTTGTTGGAGCAGTAGTAGCAGCAGCAGGCGTTTGGAGAAGGAGAGAGGCTGGAGTGGGCAGCGGAGCGGGGTGGGGTGGATCCAACGCCTGCGCTACCAACCTTACGTCAAAGCTACAGGGAAGGCTACCTATACATACCTACCTAGGTGCCTGAGGTACCTGTACCTAGGTACCTAGGTAGCGTTTCCAGCGACGTCCTCCCGGATAAGGTATCACCGTTCCCGACAGCCAGCTGCATCGACCAAGACGCCAGGCGACCAGTCCGCGATCATTTCGACTCGGTGCAAAATAAGTTCATCCGTCTGACTCGTATCTATCATCTATGGGAATCATCGCAAACGCACGTCATGCAGTACACCAACCGTCATCGTCATCCTCCCCGTTGGCCCGACATGCCTGCTACCCGCCAAACGCCCAGAAGCAGAACCAGAAACAAGAAGCACACCACCGCCAGCGCAGCCCGTCGAGGCTCGCAACAAACGCTCGCCTAGTCGCGCTCTTCGCCTTCCTCGTACACCTTGACCTGGTCGGCATACCTGTGAATGTCGCTGACGACGTAATCGGTTATGGTGTGGCCCCTGCCGGCGGCGACGCGCAGAATGAGCTCGTTGAGGTTCTGGCGGCCGAGAATGTCGACGTGGTCCGCCGTCTTGGGCCCGCCCCGGGGACTGAAGCGGTCGGGCTCGTGCGGCATCTCGACGACGGTGATCTTGGCGCCCGCCGGGTTGTACCGCTTGAGGTCCCAGCCGCGATTGCACATGTACCCCGTGCTCAGCAGGTTGACCGTTCCGTCGCCCTCGCCCATGACGACGCCGTGGTCGACCTCGCCCTCGATCAGCGCCGTGTCAATGGTGATGTTGAGGTTCGTCATGGACGGCATCTCCGGCGACCTGTAGTAGTAGCCGCGCTCCGTGGGCTTGCCCACGCCGTAGAAGCAGTAGATCTTGAGGTTGGGCGCCAGCGGCAGCCTCGTTTCGAGCGGGTTGATCCACTTGCGGGGGTCCTTCTCGTTCGCCTCGACTTCGGCCTCCGTGTGCGCCACGCCGTGAGAGTAGCTCTCCCTGACGAGGTCCTGGTACCACGTCTCTGTCGTGTTCCAGAGGTACTGCAGCGAGTCGTCGACCGTCAGGTTCTTCTCCGGCGTCGTCCGGTTGAGGCCCTCCCTAAAGTTGAGCACCGTACCAAACGTGTGGTTCTGCCCCGGCAGGTCATCGGGCGCCCATGTGCCGTTGCCCCAGACGGCGTTGCCGCCGAGCGGAAGCATCGATGAGATGCCAGGCATCGCTCGGAAGAGCTCGGCCCTCTCGTCCTTGCTGAGGAACTTCTCGAGACCGTAGACGGCAAAGGCGTTGAGCTGCGCCGTGTCCCGCATCTCACCCGACAGCACGGCCGTCAGGTCCTTGACGGCACCCAGCATGCACCCGCTGACGTTGATCCAGGACTCGACGTAGCGGTCGACCCAGTCGTCGCCGCCACGGCCGCCCAGGTCAGAGGCCACCCAGTGGAAGAAGTAGAAAACGACCTGCCCGCCCATGCTGTGCGACACAAGGACGGCTTTCTTGCCGCCGGATGCTTCAAAGGCCGTCTCAATGTGGTTCTTGAGGCGCGTGAAGTACTGGTCTCGGATCTCGAGGTGCGGGTAGGCCAGCCGCCAGTCGTACGCAGCAGTGAACGAGTTGGACGGGTCGTAGCCGATTGAGGCAAGGTTCTCGAAAATCTTGTTCCAGATCCAGTATCCCGTGATGAAGAAGTCGGTCGCATCGAACCCCTGCGCCGCCCGTAGCTTGATGTTCGGGGGATCGAGGCCCGTCTGCTTGTCGAGCATGATGTGCCTCTTCCAGTTGTCCTTGTCCATGACGAGAGCGCGCATCATGCTCCAGCTGCCCCAGAGACGCTTGCGAAAGTATGGCCGGGAGACGTTGGCGGTGCCCCAGGACTCGAGTCCCGTCGAGATGACGCCGGGCACCATGATCATGGGATGGTGGGCTGAGAGGCCTTCGGACCGCGCCTGTAGGCCGACGGCAAAGGCATCGTAGCTGTCGACGAAATCACGTTCTCCTTTCTGTCGGCCGTAACGTCAACACGAGGCTCTTTGACTTGCAGTGTATCGAAGAGTGCAGTGTGTCGAAGAAGGCGCGTATCGAAGAATGCAGTGTATTGAAGAGTGAGGAACAAGGCAAACATACCACGAGGTCGCGCATATCAGTGACGAGGCCGGCGGGCAGGGCATCGAAAAGGCTGTCGACGCTGAACTCGCCGAGCTCAGGAAAGTCGATGAGGTCGTTGCTCTTCGCAAAGAAGCCGGCGGCGACGAGGCCGAAGAGACTGCCGAGGAGGAAAATGGCGGTGGAGCGTCGTTTCCTCGTCTTGGGCTTGTCGATATGCTCGACGATATGGACGTGTTCAACGGTCGTGTGGTCGTCGTCTTGACCGGCGGCCGGCGGTGTGGGTGGTGCCTCACTTTCGGATGGATTGCTAAGGGCACTGTCGGATGGTTGACTCGGCGGCATGCGCCGCCTGAGTTCCGAGGTTTGGGGCTGTCGCGGCATGGCGGCGCCGGGTGTCGTTGCCAAGACAGCCGAGTGTGTAAATAAGCGCTGAAGCTGCCGACTTGGTGTTGAAAGAAGTCTTGCGAGCCGCAGCTAAGACGTGGGACCTGTCGGAGACGGCGGGATACCTTGGATGGCCCATGCACGTGGTATCACATGGAACGGGAAAAAGTCGAGGCGCGCTAGCTGCTGCCGGTACTTCTGGCTACCTACCTTAGGTACGATTGCCTAGAGTACAGAGCTCCCTGACAGTGGGTTCCCTGTCGCGAGAATGCTGCAAGGGATTTCTCGAGGTCCCCTGTTGCACCTGGGTGGTGTTCCTCCTCGTGGCGTAGGAGACTCGACCGTCACTTTTGGAAAAGGAGCTGTCACGCTGCGAAGACAGTGACGTCAACATGGTGGCGGCCGAGAGCTACACCTGCGAGCTCTCAGCAGACATTGTTCGGATATATTCGTCCGACTTCTGCATGGTTGGTGTCTGTCTTGTCTTCTACTATGCAGCCGATGCTACTCAAGTCGCCCGTACGGAGATTTGCCTTGGTGTCCATGCCAGGAGCTTTGGCTTTGCAGATCTCGCCAGCGGCATCGGGCTTCACTGTGGTGCTGTCAAGTCGAGGTGGGACTGAGTCACCCCCACTCTGCCCTCTGTAGGGGCCCCTGGACCGCTGCCAGGGAGGGAGTCCTGGGAGTGGAGGGGCTTTCACGCAGCTGTGTCGCACTCCAACCTCACCCGTCATGTTCCGTCAGCCGCGCAGCGTCAACCCTCGAAGTACATTGACGTTGTACTATCGACTGCAAGTGATCGCCCATTGAAA
Source organism: Verticillium dahliae VdLs.17 (assembly GCF_000150675.1). Taxonomy (NCBI): domain Eukaryota; kingdom Fungi; phylum Ascomycota; class Sordariomycetes; order Glomerellales; family Plectosphaerellaceae; genus Verticillium; species Verticillium dahliae. The sequence continues at coordinate 111,634 of NW_009276941.1, forward strand.
ACGCAAGCAGGGCTGTATCTCCCTCCTTTTGGTTGGCGCAACACATCTGCATAGTCGCCTCGAAGTCCCGCGTTTGCACTCGATCCAGAACAGCAACGTAGGGCCAGCACCGGACCTTCTTTCCAACTCGGGCAGCCGGCTGCAACTCATTTAGAAGCCCCCCGCCTTGGACCCTGAATGCGGTTTTCTAAACGCCATTCCAACCGTCGACCTCAACCTCCTTCTGTGCACATACCGTCTTGGCTGTATTGAGAACTTGGGTGATTGAGTAGACGACCGCGTGATCTGGTCTCAAAGACGCCAAGCCCACACATCTCGCCCGCCCATCAGAAAACCCTCCTCCGCCCAGTACGACGATGGCGGGGCTCACAGATGAGCTCAACTACATTCAGTATGACCACAGCCTCGAGAGCAAATACCTCCCCGCCATACGCTCTCTCATCGCCAAAGACCTGAGCGAGCCCTACAGCATATATGTCTACCGCTACTTTCTGTGCCAATGGGGCCACTTGTGTTTCATGGTACGTCGCGCCATCCTTGACAAGACGGCGGGCAGTGGACTGACGACTCTCGCAGGTCCTCGACTCTGACGCGTCCCTCGTCGGAGTCATCATCTGCAAGCTCGAGGTGCACTCGTCCCACTCTCCTCCCACACGCCGCGGCTACATCGCCATGCTCGCCGTAGCGTCAAGTCACCGCGGAAAAGGCATAGCCACGGCCCTCGTCAAGAAGGCCATCGACGCCATGGCCACGCGGAGCGCGGACGAGATTGTGCTCGAGACGGAAGAGACCAACATACCCGCGGTGCGCCTCTACGAGCGTCTCGGCTTTCTGCGCTCCAAGAAGCTTCACCGCTACTATCTAAACGGCAACAGCGCCTACCGCCTCGTTTTGCTGCTCAAATCTATCGATCCGGATGCACACATGGAGGAATCGGACGAATTATACTCTTGATTTTGCTGCATTTCAGCATTGTTCATATCATCTGAGGTCACCAGTCTTTTGCTGGAGCGAGTTTCGCGGGGTCGTGCATGGGATTTATGGTGTTGGGATGCATATTAGGAAGGCCTGCGGCATGGTTCAAAAGCAAATTCCATCTTTCATCGGCGCTCCCATTCTCTCGCCGTAAAATGTCAAATTTCCACCTACAGATGGCAGCCCTCCCAGACTCAGGTGGCAAAGTCGAGACTTCCGTCCCACCATGCCATCATGCTTCTCAAATCTGCGCCGCTACCTCGTTTGAGTTGTAAATTGACGCCTTGAGGCCCCAGCTGTTTCCTCCCGCAATGCCGATGTAGGTAAAAGCATCTGGATTTTCGCTGTTAGCTTTCGTCATGAGGTTGGGGGATCCGCCCACAAACCTGGCTTGTAGTATATCGCCTTTTTCATCGTCTCAACGACTCCCAGGTCCTGCAGCCCTCGCAGAACCCTGGTGACATCAGCCATGTCCCGAAAGTCGGCCGTGTAGACGCAGATGAGCCGCTCTTTACGGCCCGTATCGTCGGATCTCGGCGCAACCTTTGCAGCGATCCCCAGCTCGTTGTTGGCAGTAGCCTTAGCAACCAGACCCCAAACTTCGTTGACCACCTCTGGGTCGCAAAAGAGCATCCACTAGGGTCAAGTCAGCCCCGTGCTCAGCTTGCTGATCATGCATGAAGGCGTCATGTCCTACCTTGCCAGACCGCACACGGCAAGCATGTGCCAGCTTCAAGACATCTTCCACAGCCGCCTTCCTTTCCTTGTTGGCTTCCCTCGTCTTGACTGTCTTTGTTTTTGCCGCCAATTCCAGTCCTCCGAGAAAGCTTGTGAGGATATGCAGCCTTTCAGTGCCTCCTTCCACAGCCCTGGCCAGCTGCGTCCCCTCCTCCTCCGGCGCCTCATCCTCGTTGCCCCTACTGCCCCGGCTCTGCGCATGCGGCCTCGCCTTACGAGAGATGTACGGGTTGCAAACAAAGATCCAGGGCACCTCCTCCGAGGCTTCCGTCGTCGCCGGGGGCAGGCGCGACAGGAAATCGTCAATCGTCTCGGTCAGCTGCCAGGCGTAGGGAACGCCGGCGTAGGGGTTGTGCAGCTTGGATGCGGTCTTCCACTTCTTCCGGGCCGGCATGGGGCTGAGGTGGGCTCGGTCCTGGTGAGCCTGCTGCCACTCATGGACGTCGAAGTCGTCGACGCGAGCCTGGAGCTCGGCTACGATGTCATCGTCACCTGGCAGTGTCAGCTTCGCGTCTCTGGAATCATGCAGAGGACGCCTTGATACCGTAAAAATCCGACTCTGAGTCGTACGAAATCTGCGGCGCCATTTAGGTTGTCGAGATTCCAAGGTGTTCGGGTCAGTGTCAAGTTCAAGATCAGAGCACCAAGTCACGCGTTGGACGGGTTATTTTGCAAGTGCCGATACGAAAGAAAAATGCTGCGGTGCTCAATACGTGCCGCTGAAACCACAGAAAGAGTATTGTGTAAAATAGCGATGCAGGTGAAGGCTGTTCAACACGTTTGTTCAGGGTGACGAGAAAGCAAGTCTCGCAGAGGAGGCAGGTAGTAGGTTGGCAGGTCCTTGCCATGGTCCCGCCACTAGATCCCTCCCCTTGACACTCATGACGGTGGGCAGGGGTATTGCTTTTCAGCAAATCGACCCATGTCCTTTTGATGGGCGTTTGCTTTCTGATACGACCCCTCCATGCGGTTGTCTGTCAACTGGAACGAGTTGGGTTTGCGGCATGGCGCAGATGCTTGTCGAATTGGGACGATTTGATACTGGTGGCGGGCCGGCCCGCACATTTTAGAATCAAGGTGATGGTAGTGTCAATTCAGAGGCGAGCATGAATAAACCTCATCCTCCACAGTACCAACTCACACATGATCCATTTCATACAGTCCAGCACAGGCGACTGGGACAATCTACAGAATGAGCGACGAAGGTCAGACAATCGCCTCAGCCCAAAGTCTCGTGCTGGACTTGCCGCCGAGCTGTATCGAGTTTTCCCAGACGCACCCCTGGTACTTCGTTGTCGGAACCTACAACTTGCAAAAGGACGACAAGGTGGAAACAAAGACCGATGCCTCCGAAGACGACGAAAGTTCTCTCGAGCACGGAGAGGTGACCGCGTTAAATAAGACGCAGAATCGCAATGGCACCCTCGTCGTGTTTAGGCTCCTGGATGCAACGATGTAAGACTCTACCTCAAGCTCCTGCCACCCTACTTGTTGCTGACACCGGACAAAGGCATCATGTTCAGGTAGTCTCACAACCATCTGCGATTCTGGACCTTCACTTCTGCCCCATCGTCGGCAAGCAGGACATTCTAGCAGTGGCCTCCAGCACGGGCACGCTCGCCATCATGCGACTGGACCCATCTGATGAGTCCTCGCCGCTGAAGCACATCGCGACGAGCACATTCCCTGATACCCCTGACGGTGTCCTTTTCCTGTCGCTCGCCTGGCACCCGTCAGTCCCCAAGGTCCTTGCTGTCACGACATCATCAAATGACGTCTGCCTTGTGCGCCTTGACGATGACTGGAAAATAATTCAGGATGACCCGTATCCTGTCCTTACCCACTCACTTGAGGCCTGGACCGTCGCGTTCACCCCGCCTACAGCTTCCAACGAGGACGGACGGACAGAGGATGACCTCACGGTGTACTCGGGAGGGGATGATTCCGCCCTTCGATACGTCGCCTTGGGCGCCACGGGACTAAGCGAAGAGAGCCGATTCGGCCTCCTATTTCCGCCTCTCAAGCTGGATGCGCATGATGCAGGTGTGACGGCCATCCTGCCGACGTCTTGTCATCTTCACGATGGGTCCAGGATCGTGCTCACGGGAAGCTACGACGACACATTCCGCATTCTCGCAGTCCACTCGCCTCGCAAGACCTACGGAGCTCGCAAGTACAGCCGCATTGCCGAAGAATACCTGGGAGGCGGTGTATGGAGGCTGAAGCTGATACAAGCGCGCCAGGAGGGAGACGAATGGCACGCCACAGTCCTGGCTTCGTGTATGCATGCGGGCGCGAGGGTACTGGAGGTCAGAGGCTCTCTGGATGGTCAGAATTGGGATATCAAGGTGCTTTGTCGGTTTGAGGAGCACAAGAGCATGAACTATGGCAGCGATTTCGTGCCAGGGACTGGTGTCAGCTCACTGCCACTGGTCTGCGTGTCTACAAGCTTCTACGATAAACTGCTGTGTTTGTGGAGATTCGAGACAAGTTGAAATGCTCGTGAGGGTAGAATATACAGGATCTGCAACAAAACTCTGCAACGAATTCACTGTTCCGATGCGTCTTGTTGATATTGCGGCCCTTTGCTGCATCTAGGTACCTACATATCTAGGTACTGACCAGAGCAGCACTGTACTTTACAGTCCCCACTGGGCTGGCAAGGCTGGGTACCTTCGGTCGTGGCCGCGTCAAGGGAGGGTTTACCTCGCAGGCTCAGGCCCAGGCCCCGGGCTGTCAGGCCCAGGCGTCAGGTTTCTGGCATCCATGCATGTGCGCCCACTTCCATATTCAGGTCGGGTCCGAGTGCCTTTCAGTTCGTCGCTCAGGACCTTATGTACCTACCACCTAGGTACCTACCTTAGGTACATTACCTTACCTCACCTCCCTGGAAGCTCGGGCTGCCTGCCTGGGTCCAGATCCCTGGGGCGAATTATTCGCTTGACACTCCACGCTTCACGCTTCACCTCTCACCTGATCTGTTGTCTGTCTTCTCCCAGCTTCGGTTTGATCTTCTTTGCAGCTTGTCCGCCGTCGTTGCCCTTTTTGTGTGCTGCAGCTCGCGCTGCCTAACATATCTTAACCCAAAGACCCCCACCATTTTTTGTTGTCTCCCGCCCCAAATCTCGACCCCTAGTCTGGTCAGCTCACTGCCGTTGTTCTCCAAATCCAACAACAAACACTAGACTCATCCCCCCCGCCCTTCCCCTCCCTTACAGCAACCCGACCCCCGAACCGCATGCGATCGATTTGATATCTTCGAGGAGGCATCATCACGTTCGACCCAGAGCTCCCGATCGAGGGTTGTCTTGCTCGTCTACCATGGCCTCGGCGCATTCCAATGGCGCTGCCGGCATCGGCTCGTCAAACGGCGGGGAGGTCGATATCCTCTCCCAGATTCACCAGGCCCTCGAGGTCGTACACGCCCCCTACTCCGCCAACGGAGCTCGGAGGGAGGCGCAAGAGTTCCTCGAAAACGTCAAGGCCGTCGACGAAGCCCCCTTTCACGGCTACACCCTGGCCTCGAACAAGTCGCAGCCCGCCGTCGTCCGACACTATGCGCTCTCGCTTCTCGACAATGCCATCAAGCACAAGTGGGCCGACTACACCACCGAACAGGCCTCGACCCTCAGGGGGTGGATGCTGGAGCTGTGCCAGGGCATCTCGCAAGCCGATCCGTTGTACATCAGAAACAAGACGGCCCAGCTCTGGGTGGAGGTGGCGAAAAGGTCGTGGGGCACCGAGTGGATGGACATGGACGAGCTGCTGGTTCAGCTTTGGCAGGTGCCCGACTCGGCCGTACACAAGGAGCTCGTCATGACGGTCCTCGAGACGCTGGGCTACGAGACCTTCTTTGGCGATGACGTCGTGGTGGCTATGAGGCAGGGGGTCCTGTGCAAAGGTTGGACAGAAATCACCACGCCCACTGCTGTGCTGGCCGAGGCGATCAAGAACCGCAACCCAGCCCCCGAAGTGCGGTACGGTGACGAGGGCTGGCTGGTGCGGTTGGTGACTCTGCTCGAGCAATGTCTCAACGGCGACATCAACGGCAACAGCGAAGTGCGTTCCTGCGCCGTGAAGGCGCTCTCCGTCCTCAGCACGTTAATGCCGTGCACCATCCCCAAGGGCACCGCAGCCTCGAAAGTCGTCCCCGTCGCCTCCAGAGCGCTTGCTGCTTCCCAGGTGTCTGTCCAAAAGGTATGGCACCTTCGCTCTCAGTGACCAAGCGCTACTGCCATCTTGGGGGAGCTTTACTAACATGTTGGTGCAGGGAGCTCTGGAGGTTTTGCATGCCCTTTATTCACGCGATGACTTTTACGACGAGGAGTTCGCAGAGCTGGTGGCGCCCATGTACGAGCAGGCGTCGGTCGGACTGCTCAAGGAGCTCTTTAACTGGTCAGTGGTCGATGCCGAAGATATTGACGACGACAAATACCAGTTTGCTAAGAAATTTTCCGAGGTTCGTATGAAAGCAGATATCGATGGAGCATCTGTACTGACTCTTCCAGATGCTGTCCTTACTTGGAAATTATCTTGATCGAAAATTCTCCGTCGTTCCCACGGGGTCAGATATCGATGGTTTCCTGAATCTTCTCGTTGTTGTAGCGCAAAGCCAGAGCCTCATTGTGTCCATCCCTGTGCTCGTAACGTGGACCCGTCTCCTCAACAACAGGTTAATCGGGCAAAGTTCCGCCAACTCACAGCTCATTGGGCCTCTGCTTGAGCTGTGCGGCTCGAGGCTCATCAGATACGAGAACCTGCCTGAAGACACGCAAGATGCCACCTATCTGTTCCTCATGGAAGACACAGACACCATGCCTGAGAGGCATGCTTTCCTAGGCAACTACCGTCGCTACAGCATGCAAGTCATAGAGGCGATTGTACAGCTGAAGCCGTCCGACGCCATCTCGCACATCCTGGGCCAAACCGAGCAGGTGCTGCACCATCTGTACGATGGACAGCCGAGCCTGAATGGTACGCGCCCTGCACCACAGCCTTAGTGAGAGACCTGCTAACCCCCGTAGTCGCCGCATACGCGAAGCATTCCATGCCTGTTCTACGCGCCGATGCCCACTTGACCGTAATCGATGCCGCCAACAAGGGCTACATGAAGTGGAGGGCCAACCCAATCCAACGCGGCAATCCCGATTATGTGAGTGACATGATATCGGAAGAATTTTACTTGGGACTGATGTGGTCTAGGATCAACAACGATCGAGCCTCGAGGACGGCCTCGAATCTTGGTGTCACAGGCTTCTGGATATGAACTTTGAAGACCCAATGGTTCGCAAGAGGGTACTGCAAATCCTGGTCCTCATGTCAACATCAGCACTCGATAAGAGACCTCAGTTCATGCTGAAGGTCCTCGAGCACATACTAATGACGTGGCCGGCGCCCCAGCCGGAACACCGTGCCTTCAACGAGGCCATCAAGGACTTTCAGTCTGAAAGTATGTTCGAACTGCAGAGGCTAGCATCCAAGGTCCCCGATCATCTGCTTGCTGTTTATGATCAAGTTGAGACGCGGGTCCGTGACATGGTCACTTCGGGGACGCTCGACGAGAAGCGACAGATTGCATATCAAACATTTCTGTTCATCATCGTTCACAGGGCGAGCAACATTGATCCCCAGGTCCAGATGCAGCGATTGGAAGGTTTCATCGAGCCAATCAAGGCTCAGTGGCAGAATCCCGAGCTTAAGCAGGCTCTTTCGTCATACTCTGGCTTCTGTGAGCTGATGGCGCTAGATAAAGCGAAGGCCTATCTCAGGAATCACGGAGCTCATACTGTTAGTGACTGGGGCGCGTGCGAGCTGGATGCTGAGGGCCTTGCTCTGCAGGCGGAGCTCGAAGACAGGCAAAAGGTATGAAACATGGGATCTGCTGTCTGCTGTCCGAACGATGCTAACATGCTGCAGATGCTGCCCCTTCGACCGACCAAATCTTTCCTGTCTTACTCTGTCGAAAAGCTGGAGAAGTCTTCCCAGCCCTTCCAGGCATCATACAGGCTCTGGAATAACGAAGCCTTCCAGGCCATCTTGCCTGATCTTCTGCAATTCCTCAGGTGTGTATTCCTCCAGCCCGGCCACAGCGTACACACACAACTGACCTTGCAGCCATGCCCATGCTTCGCACAACCCCGACAACTGGCCCGAATTTCCCAATGAGATGGGCACTGTCGTCAAGAGAGTGCTCAGCGATCGCTTTTGGCAGGCAGGCATCTCGGAAGGCAGCAAAGACGAGTTCTACGCACGCGTAACAGATAGGAAAGGGACGCTTGAAGGTCTTGCATCGACCATCAGAGGCTCGGTGCGGTTCGTGCGAGAGACATGCTATGCGATTATTTACTGCATGAGCCGGCTCGAGACGTACTTTTACGGCTTTGGCGAACTGCCGAGCCCCCTCGCCGAGGCGTTGTTCCAGAACGCAGTCCACCTGTCTGCCCATCAACAGATCAATCTGCTGAACCTGACGAGATACCTGGTGGATGATTGTCCGCTGGAACAGCGCGAGCACTTCCTGCCGCCGCTCCTGGCGAATTGCTTCCGACAGATGGACGCGAAGATCAGTTCTGAATGGAAGAGGCTTGAGGACCAACAAAAGATTGACGTCGGAAGCGATGACCTGACCGAGGAGATGAAGTCGGAGAGCATCCTGCGTCAGGTCACTCACACGGCAGTCATCATGGTCGCCGATTTCCTTGACCCTACGAAGCGAAGTAAGTATTCCCGTGTGTACGCTGGCCTTGCGTCTTTCGTGCTGACACTCGCGCAGACCCCGCGCCGCTGCGGCCACAGGACCCTCCCAAACGATACCCGACGCTTAGAAAGTTCTGTCTCATGCACTCAAGCATTGTCGAGCCTCTTCTTTTGTTCAGTACGCACGCTATCCGAATGAGAGATGGGAGGTGCTGTAACATCATTCTGCGTGTCTTCCGATCGATTGTGCCCGACTTCCAGTCGTCCGATGTAACAGCTGCAGGTGGCGATGGCAACACACAACAGGACGGCGGCGCAGATCCCTGGCTCGACACGACGGCCATCGACCACGAGAGGGCCACGCAGATACGCGAATACATCTCAACACAGGTGCTCGAGGCGTGCGTGACATCGTTCCACGAGCCGTACTTTGTCGACCTGCAGAAGGATCTCGCGTCGCTCATCGCGGCGATCGTGGTCCACTACATGACGCTGACGGACTCGCCGAAGAATTTCCTCCTCAGCATCCCAGGCGTCAAGTTCAAAGACTTTGAGAAGCTCGGGGAGTTTGCGCCGAAGCCCAGCTCCGGGTCGCGCCAGCAGCGGGCGCTCGTGCTACACCTTTTGAAGGACGTCAAGGGCGTGAGCATGGCCGAGATGCACAAGCTGCCCAAGAGCGGGCTGCCGGCTGTGCAGAAGAAGCCGGCGCGCAGCAAGATGGCGCAGGAGTTTATGACGCCCGCGGACGAGGCGGGGTCCAAGGGGCAGCCATCGACGGGCGTCGCGGATGACAGCCTCGTTGGACTCGCCAACTTGTTCGACGCGTAGGGGCTCACGCACGAGGAGGGTGCACACTCGCGCGGGGGAGGGCAGCAGGGGGGCAACAGGATCAGCACGTGACTGGAAAGGCAAAGGCGGCGGCGGCGGCATGGAGTTTACGGCGTTGGACAAGACCAAGAATGGGCGGGGGAAGGATATCATAAGAACAGCCAGGGCAGGAAGAGGCAGAAAAGCGAAAGGGTCGACTGGCCATCGAGCCACGCCCAGCTCTGTGCCGCGGCATTCGTTTGTCCTGGCGCAGGGGTGGGCGGATGGATGGATGGACGGCGACGTTCAGTAGAGAAACGCAACGATAAAAATTATCATCATTCTGGCCATGCCTCGGCTTCTGCTTGTGAACCTGTCCAGTGTCCTGCCCTCCCACTGGACGCTCCCGTCGTATCGCGGTTCATCCCTTTACGAGAGCTACCTCAGGTATCCCTTTGACGCCGAAATTGGGCCTCAGTACATAGACTGATCACCGCCTGCCTGAATATGTATATTGTGGATCTTGATAGGTACTCGTTCGGTACATGATTATAGCGGGTAGACCTCCCTATGATAAGTAACGTACAGGCGTGTAGATGTACTGCTCGTTCTATCTTTTTATTCAATTGGCGAAATCTATTGTCTGCCACTTGGCTGTCGATCATATGAAGTACTGAGGCTAAATTTCGGCGTCAAAGGGATAACGGTGCGTTCTGGGCGACCCAGATATAATGGCAGTATTCAGCTTCCAGACCAGTTTTATACTATCGCTTGACTGCACTATATCAGATGAGAATCTTTGAAGTAGCCTTGGTTCAAAGTACCCGAGACCGTTCTCGGTCCTGAAGCTACCTTATGGAGTGGAGGTTGTCCCCGGCATCCGCCAGCAATTGGTACCAGGTGCACGCGATACGTCCCCCGCCTCCAGACCAGCAGGTGGCGTCCCCTCATCCGCAAGCATTTCCGCATCGAGGATGGCCCCATCCAGGGATCTGGGAAGGGCAAAGTGCGGCTCGGCACCTGCAGGCTGGCAGAGTGAGAATGGGAGATGGGGGTGGATTTTGAGGGGATCACCATCACCACCACTGCCGGCCGATGGAGGGCGGTTGGGCGGATATTCTGAGGGGCGAGACCGAGGTCCGGGTGATCTGCGGCTTGGGGCGGGGGGTATTGCCTGCCATTTGCCTCTTGATACATACAGTATACTTTTCATTTGTTTGTTTGGCTACGCAATCACGGGACCGGGGGAGGGGGGCTATCGATGACAGGAAGAGAGATGGTCGTTTCCAGGGGGGAGAGACATGGGGAGGAAATGGGGGGCCGGGTCGGGAGGGAAGATCTCAGGAGGGGCCGGACGCTGGCTGGCTTGCTTCTTGCTGGTTGGTGGCGAGTGGTGGGGTGGGAAAAGCGTGTTCCTGAATCGCCGCGTCAGGGGACAGGCTGACATGGTGTGGACCGTAGATGAACGATGGACGGTCGACACGACCGAGGGCCGCTTAGTGATGTGCTGCTTGTGCGACGTAGGACACGTGTAGGCGACCGAGAAACGAAAAAGCAAAATGCTTGAAAGGTTCTCCGCCTCTCTCCCCCGGGTCAGTCGACCTCGTGTCCTGGCTGTCCGATCGATGGCGGCCACGAGGGAGGGAGCATTTGTCACGAACGGGAGGAGGCGCATTGAGGGCGGGGAGTTGAAGGGTGATCCTATAGGCCATGTATAGGCCACGGGGATCATGGGAGTGCCAAAAAAGAAAGGGCAAGACACTGGGGTCGCACAGCCGTGTCTCTCCTTTCGTCGCTGCTCTCAGTGTCTCGGGCTTGGGTAGTGGATGTGAAACATGGGCTTCGTGAAGAATCGCTGTCCGGATGATGGGATGGTTC
>NW_009276941.1:122827-129960 GCF_000150675.1 Verticillium dahliae VdLs.17
CCCTGCCGGATACGACACCAACGAAGCCGCAAGCTTCCAGCCGAGCTCTTCATTGCCGAAAGTGCAAGTTCTCTTGCTATGCTATGCACGTCTGATGGAGCCGCTCGCCTTCTTCTCTATCTTCCCTTACGTGGCCGAGATGGTCCAGCGGAACGGCAACCTGGCGGAATCTGACGTCGGTTTCTACAGTGGCCTGGTCGAGGCGGCCTTCTCAGCGGCGCAAGCTGTGACCCTGCTGCTCTGGGGCACACTAGCCGATCGTTTCGGGCGCAGACCGATGCTCCTGTACAGCCTCGCCGGCATGGCAACCGGCACGGCACTGTTCGGCACGGCTTCGGAGATATCGCACATGATGCTCCTCCGAAGCCTCACAGGTCTATTCTCGGGCACCCCCCCCCCCCCCCCCCCCCACAGGCCCAGGGCCAGGGATGGCTGGAACCAGTATCTCAACTGGTGTCTCAGGCCATAACCGACCATCCAACTGCCCCTGTTGACAATGAACCCTCAGTCAACGATGCAGACACTGGAGAGGGCACTCAGAGCCAATCTGGCAGCACTCTTGAGGACCACCCGCAGGGAACCAACCTCATGGGCCTCGACACTAATGACAATCATGGAAGCTCAGAAGCAGACATGCTGCGCCGCATTCAACAACTCACGGAGGAGCCCACGATGGAAGGCTCAACCGACAGTCATTATATCCCCATTGCAGAATTGGTCAAGGTTCATGACGGACAGGTTCACCCTTACCGGCCAAGTCAACCCGGACACACTGACACGACGCTAAGGGGACGGCGAGGGACGGCGAGGGGCAGCAAGGGACGGCGGCGTCCGTCACTGAGAAGAGCAGAGGGCAGTGTCCGTCACCAGAAGCTGGGGTCATGGCGATCTGTCACATCTGGCCTGACATATCCATGATCAGGCTGTCATGTTCGTGATCAGGGGTGTGCAAAGGGCATGTTTGACAGAAGATGCGTCGGGATCACCGGGGCAGGCAACGAATACTGTACCTGGACAGTCAAGGCACGAAGATCTGAGGAGAGCATCTTGAGCATCAAGGCGGCGGACGATGGAAACTTCCGTACCTACTATGTCTACTATGAACGCTAGCCAGGTAAAGACAGCGACCCTTGGCCCTGTCAAAGCGCGCTGCAGCAATCGTCGAGGCGGGCCCGACGTACCCATGTCTCTCCATCGCCGCCTTCTTCCATCCATCATCTCTGTCTCTCTGTCTGGTCTCAGGTCGGTCCAGAGCTAAGCCGCTATTTTGGGAAGGCTTCATCCTCTTCTAGGCCGCCATTCGCTGGGGTTCTGCACCGGCAGTCCTTCCTGGTGGGACGCGCGAACTCAACCTCTGTTCTCTGGCTCTGGCTCTGGCGCACTCCCTCCGGCGCACTTCCTCTGGTGACAACTTGCTTGACGTGCTAACCAGCGAATCCTCCTGCACGGATTCTCCTCTGCCATCACTTTTCTTCTTCTTCTCCTTGGCGTCACAAAAGCCTTGGCCAGCAACCTCCACGCCAGGCCATCCGATCTGCTCCATTCCGAACCACGAGATGCTGCGACAGCGTATACCTCAAACAGACCGCAGCTCGATCTCAGCAGGCTCAGCATCCTGTCCCACACTCGCCGCCAACCATCTACGCTGCCACACCCTCCGCGACCTCGGGTACTGCGAAACATCCCATTGTCCCTCCGTCCTGATCTAGGTCACACAACACGACTGTACTGGCTGCATCGTACTGTATCCGAACATCGACTGCCGAAGGTACCTGCTGTTGAGCCAAGATCCGCCCAAAGTCACGGTAGCATCAGGTCGGGTCACACAGCGTCCAGAGAAGAGCTAAGGTGGTATCGTAAACAACCTTCCATCGGGCACTTGACCCCAAGTCGACCAAGCCCGATCAGATCTCCCACAACCCCGGCCGAGGCAACGCTTGGCATCTCGACACCTCCACCCCTGTTTCGTCCCGTCCTGACCTGATCCTGGCCTGGCGTGAGCCTGGGCCTGCCCTTTCTCGTTTCAACCCCTTCGCACTCACGCCCCCGTCCTCATCCTTCATCCTTATCCTTATTCTCATCCGTCATTGTCCTTCCACTATCAACGCAAGGCAACTCCGTCACACTATCAACTTGATACCATATTCAAACCATTTCGAACTATTCTCATTGACACATTTGCTGTCCAGCTGTACGACAACCCACTAGTTCACTAACAAGGGCGGGAACCACTTGCCATCTTCGACTCTTTCACGTCAGCCGTCACCAACGACCCTTTTCATAGTCGCCATGGTGTACTGCGGCAAGCCTTCGAGGGGCTGCCAGATGTGCAGGACGAGGAGAATCAAGGTAAAGTGTCAACGAACCACCATGGCGACATAGCCCCTCCCATATCTAACCATTTCCAGTGTGACGAGACAAAGCCCACATGCAACCAGTGCACCAAGTCGCGCCGCCAATGTCCTGGCTACAAAGACGAATTCGATCTTGTCTTCCGCAACGAGACCAAGGCAACCGAGAGGAGGGCGCAGAAGGCCAACCGCAAGGCCCTCGGCAAGGGCAAAGATGTCGAGCCCCCGGCGCAACCCCAGGTCCAGGTCACCAAGAGCGCGTCTTCTTCGCCTGCCAGCCAAGACGGCTTCTCCATCGTCATACCCATGCTCGACGTGCCCGTCGAGCAAATGGCATCGTGCCACTTTGTGTCTAATTATGTCTTGATCCCGCGCCAGGGCAGCACCAGAGGCTTCCACGAGTACCTGCTGCCGCTTCTCAAGTCGGAAATGCCCAGCAGCCACCTGCACCACGCGTTCAACGCCTGCGCGTTGGCGTCACTAGGGAACAGGCCGAACGCTTCTGCGACGAAACTCAACGCAAAGGCCCTCGGCCACTACACAAAGGCACTGGCTGCCACGCACATCGCTCTCCAGCACCCCGAGCAGGGCAAGTCGGACGCCACGCTCGCCTCCGTCCTCATGCTCGGACTGTTCGAAAACATCACAGCCAGGCAAATGGGCATGTTCGCTTGGGGTTCACACATCGAAGGCGCCATCCAGCTCGTCAAAGCCCGCGGACGCAAGCAACTACGCACCAAGACGGGTTTCCTCCTTTTCGTTGCTGTGCGTACGCAGATGATTATTCACACACTGACCACTTGCACCGCCCCCATCATGGGCGTCGAGTGGTGGTTGAGCGATGCTGTCAAGGACGAGGCCGCTGCCATATCACAACGCTTCGCCATCAAGACGGCCGAACTGAGAGCCGAAGCCACGCGCCTCATGTCCACCATGGCTCGCTGCCCTGAGAACATTGACATCATGCTGGACATGATTCGGCGTGCCCAAACGGTCGATCAAGAGGCCATGAACTGGCTGCAAAACCTACCGGAGCACTTTAGGTTCAAGACGGTGGCTTGGGAGGACCACGTGCCTCATGGCGACTATGAGAAGGCTGAAGTGTTCCCTGGGCGCGTGGATATCTATCAAGATTTCTGGATCGCCAGTGTCCTGAACATGGCCCGCGTCTGCCGCCTCATTCTCGCGTCGGTCATTGTTCGTTGCGCGGCCTGGGTGTGCAGCCCAGTTGACTACCGCACGACACCAGAATATGCTTCGGCCGCACGGACGTGCGTCGACACCATTACCGACATTGTTGCATCGGTGCCATATCAGCTCGGCTGGCACTTGAAGCGTCCCGAAGTGATGGAGCGCGCGAACCTCTCCGGGTTTGCCTGCGGTGTAGAGGACGCGCTGAAGGGCTTGCCCGGCTACTTCCTGACGTGGCCCCTTGCCATCCTGCACGGCCAGGACTACACGACCGATGCGCAGCGGTCCTGGATCGTGGGACGACTCAAAGTTCATCGGCGACGAGCTCGGCGTGAAATATGCCCCACTTGCTCTCTCAGGTACCGCTAGACCCCAGGCCCGATTGAGATGACGTGGGGAAAGCTAACAAAGGGTCAGATTCAAATCCGCATCCCATCCATGCTCATCCGCCGCGACGGTCTCATGGCCAATCCGTACCCCAACTCGCACAACTTTGAAAAGATGCTCTCGGCTCGCCTGCTGTCGGCCCGCGAAGCACCCGCCCTCGGCAGGCTACGAGATGAATCCCCTCCAGCAGCGCGAGGCCATGCAGCGCGAACAGGCTGAGAAGAAGAAGGCCGAACTGTTGGCCAAGGCCACCGGCACAGCGGGACAGTCGGGGCAGTGGGTGGCGCAAAATTGGCTGAGGGTATAGTCCCGGATTTCCCTCTTGACCTCCCTTTTGTACATGACTGCCGCGCGTGAGCTGTTTGTGTTGACCCGTCTCTCAGATGCCACCCCCAAGTGTCGGATGACCGAGGACGAGTTGCTGCGCAGGGTGTTGGATTCAGTGAAGCGAAATGGGTAGCGACATGGCCCAGCGTAATTACCATGAACGCCATTTTGGCACCAGAACGGATGTTTGGGTTTGGGGTTGATGGGAGTACATGGCGGTGATGTGATGACTGTGACGGTCGAACTGGAGATTTGTATTGGGACGACGAAAGATCTACACGATCACGGCATGCGGGTTGCACGGGCATGAGAGCATCAGTCTTTCCAATGCATGAGAGATGCAGTATTTCAGACCAGCTAGTTGGCCGACCTTTGGTCGTCAAGTCCCACGCAAGATGGGCGCCACGGGAAACAAAAGCCGTCCTGGCTTGTCTATGTACCTACAGAGGGGTAGCAAGCAGTCTGCGCGCGGGGCTACCAGTCGACGCCGGGTTCCGATTCGTGATTCAAGCAAGTCATGGCGTCGTGGGGCCTCATCGGCCTGTATGGTGTTTCTGCCGTTCTGTGACGGCCTTTGGGGTCATGCACCCTGCTGCGGTATCAAGTATCGCCTCGCGATGTGCCATGTGTGCCCAGGTAAGGAGAGGCAGTGTGCGGAGGGGCTCACTTCTTCTTGCCCGACTTGTCCTCGATCTTGCCGCCGCCGAGGTTCCACGCCTTGACGACCCAGCTCTGGGTCTGGTCGACGTACTTTTCGTTGGCGACGTGCTTGACGCCGACGCGGACGCCGTCCTTGGTGAAGACGACGTTCTTCTTGCCCATGCGCTCCGAGGCGGCGCCCTGGATCTTGACGACGGAGAGGTAGACCTGCCAGCAGACCCAGGCGAGGGCGCCGAGGACGAGGAGGGTGATGATGAGGGGGATGAGCTGTCTGTGTTTGTTAGCTCTTCTTCTTTCCTTTTTGTTCTTCTTCTTCTTCTTGTCTTTCTTCTTCTTGTCCGTCTGCCTCGGTTGAGGTCTCGCGCCGCAGCTGGGATGCTTACCCTAGTCGAGACATGGTTGCGACGTCGAGGTGGAATCCGCGTGCCGTGGTCTTGTCTGGCGTTGGAATGTCGAGGAGGAGAATCGCGAATGGCAGACGGGGTCGGAGCCAAGAAGTAAAGAGGGCGGGGCTTGATGAAGAAGACAAGAAACCGTCGGCGAAGCTTCAGCTTCAGGGGTCGTCAAAAAGCAGTCTCGCGGGCAATGCAAGAAGAAAGAGTTCCTTTCCCGAGGGTGGTGTCCCTTCCAGAATTTAAGAAAGAAGAAAAAAACAGACGTGCAGGGAAGAAAAAGTCGAGTCAAGATGGGATGTCGGGGGTCCAGAAGTTTTCCCAAGCTGGCGGCGATGGGGGGGGGGGGGGGTCAGGGGTCAGGTCCCTGGGCGAGGACGGGCACGTAGAGAAAAAGAGCCTTGGCGCTAAAACCGGGAACGGCGACCTCGCGCAGGCAAATCAAGGCCCTTTCTTTGCGCGGGAGGGGGGGGGGCGCAAGGGGGGCAGCGGGCAGCGGGCAGCGGGGAGCGGCGGATCGGTAGTTTTGGAATGGCGAGACGGGGGCGATGGGCCTGGCAAGCCTGGGTAGAGGTAGCAGCCGTAGGTAGCACTGTAGCACTGTAGCAGGCAGTAAAATAAGGGGGACCACGGCGGGGTACGTCAGTTCGTATCGCTGGGGCTGGTGTCTGGAAAGGTCCAGGTGCGGGCAGACAAGCGCAGCAGGCAGACAAGCAGAAGACAGCGGGAAAAACGACAGCGGCAGCAGCTCTACTTGTAACCGACCGGCTCAAGAGTCATGCTGGAGGGCTCCAATGCGGGAAGGATCTGGTGATGGTGCACTGCACATTTGCGCTGCACAGCACAGCACAGTACGAGCGAACACTTGATTCAGCGCATCGTGCCACCGATGCTCAGCAGGTGTCGATCATTGGCCGCCGCACGCAGAGCACTCGACCCTGAGGCATGGTCCGTGCGCATGCGGTTCCGGACAGGAATGACATGGGGAAGTCTCGCGTCAGGTACGACAGACCAGCAGCGGGAAGACGTTGATCCATCCCAGCAGTGTGCATCCGTCATCTGCCGCCTCACACTGGACTTGGACTGTGCGTTTCGCCTGCGCCACAGCATTCGAGCTTCTTGCTTGGGGACAACCACGACACGATGGATGCTGCGTGTCATGGGGGGGATTCTGTGTCGAGCTCTTGAAAACCTGTCCTCTAGCGTCTGTATCGTGCTCCTCGTACTTCCTCTACCAGCACCGAACCATGTGCCTGCTTTGTGTCCAGCCTTGCCAGCCTTGCCAGCCTTGCCACTACTGCCTCGACTGACCCGTGGCTGAGCCCCACAGCAGCCACCTGGCGAAAGGCCACACATCCAACCCAAGCTCCCACCGAGTCGGTCGGCTGGTCTTGTCGCCTGCGTCCAACTTCAAAGCTCCCTCTCGAGAGCTTCCTTTCCCCCATCTCCATCCCACCTCGACAACAGCATCACCAGAACCTCGCCCTCCTCCTATTCCCTCTCCTCCCCCCGCAGCTCTTCCTCGAGGAGCGGAGCGACACCCTCCGCACACGTCGACTCTTCTCACCAAAGCGGCGTCTCTTTCCCACTCGCCCAACCCCCCCCCCCCCCCCCCCCCTTTTGTCCCCCTTTTTTTGGGGGGTCCTTTTTATTTCCGCACCCCCCAGAAGGTTTTCGGGCCAAGACGCCCCCAAACCGGGTGAAACCAAAGAAGGGTTTTTAAAAGCCATACCCGGGGGGGCCCTCCCCCGTCCAAGCAGCCCAAATTGGCCAAAAAAAAAAAGGGAGGAAACCCCCCCCCCAGGC
This sequence comes from Verticillium dahliae VdLs.17, assembly GCF_000150675.1. Lineage (NCBI taxonomy): Eukaryota > Fungi > Ascomycota > Sordariomycetes > Glomerellales > Plectosphaerellaceae > Verticillium > Verticillium dahliae. Next base: position 129,942 of record NW_009276941.1, read on the forward strand.
CCTAAGAGGTTGGGGGGGG
>NW_009276941.1:130060-150116 GCF_000150675.1 Verticillium dahliae VdLs.17
CGCGGGCGCAAATACCGGTGTAGCTGGCCAGGTCCCCGCCGCCGGCCCCCAGCAGTATGGCATCCCCTCCCAGCCTCAGACGCCAGCCTACGCCGCCGTCGGCTACCCTGGACAGGATCCCTCGCAGCTGCAGCAGCAGCCCGGTGTTCCTCAGTACGGTGCTGGCGCGCCCGCCTACGGCGCCCCCCAGCCTCTCGCGCCCCAACCCGGCGCACCTCAGCCCGCCGCCTACGGATACCAGGCTCCCGATGTTGGCTATCCCGGCCCCGGACAGGGCGCCCCCGCTCCCAACGCGCCTGGCGTCGCCGGCATCAACCAGCAGATGGCCGGCATGAACCTCGGGCCCGGCGGTCAGCCTCAGCCCCAGCCCGCCCAGCCCGCCCGCCCCATGGCTCTGAACCAGCTCTACCCCACCGACCTCCTGAACCAGCCCTTCAACGTCTCCGAGCTGGATCTGCCGCCGCCTCCCATCATCCTGCCCCCCAACGTGAGTCTCGCTCCTCTCCTCCGTGTCGCAGCTACACCCTCTCGCACCTCTCCTCCCTGCCACAGCGGTTCCTAACAGCCAACCTTTCTCCCAGTCGAGCGTCACACCTTCGCCTCACGCCAACTGCTCGCCTCAATACGTTCGCTCCACGCTGAACGCCGTCCCCACGACACACTCTCTCCTGAAGAAGTCGCGCCTCCCGTTCTCTCTCATCATCCAGCCGTACGGCGCACTCCACGATGACGAGAGCCCCGTCAACATTGTCCAGGACCAGATCATCGCGCGCTGCCGTCGTTGCAGGACCTACATCAACCCCTTCGTGACCTTCCTCGACCACGGCCACCGATGGAGGTGCAACATGTGCCAGCTCACCAACGACGTGCCCCAGGCCTTTGACTGGGACGCCGCGACGCAAAAGTCGACCGACAGGTGGGGTCGTCATGAGCTCAACTACTCGGTCGTCGAGTTTGTCGCTCCCCAGGAGTACATGGTCCGCCCGCCTCAGCCCCTTGTGTACCTCTTCCTCTTCGACGTCAGCTACGCCTCCGTCTCGACCGGCCTCCTCGCCACCAGCGCGCGCACCATTCTCGACAGCCTCAACAGGATACCCAATGCGGACCGCCGCACTCGTCTCGGCTTCATCGCCGTCGACTCGAGCCTCCACTACTTCTCGATCCCCAAGGACGAGGACGAGAACGGCGACACCAGCATGCTCGTCGTCAGCGACCTCGACGAGCCCTTCCTGCCCGTGCCCACCGATCTGCTCGTGCCCCTGACCGAGAGCCGCCAGAGCATCGAGAACTTCCTGACGAAGCTCCCCGAGATGTTCCAGAACAACCAGAACAACGGCTCTGCCCTCGGGCCCGCCCTCAAGGCCGGCCACAAGCTCATCTCTGCTCTGGGCGGTAAGATTGTCGTGCTCACTGCGTCGCTCCCCAACCTCGGCGTCGGCAAGCTCGAGATGCGCGAGGACAAGAAGGTTCTGGGCACGAGCAAGGAGAACGCGCTCCTGCAAACGTCCAACAGCTTTTACAAGAGCTTCGCCGTCGAGTGCTCGAAGAACCAGGTCTCGATCGACATGTTCCTCTTCTCCTCCCAGTACCAGGATGTCGCGTCCCTCAGCAACCTGCCTCGCTACACTGGTGGCCAGACGTGGTTCTACCCCGGATGGAACGCCGGCCGGCCCGAGGATGCCATCAAGTTTGCCTCGGAGCTCAGCGACCACCTCTCGTCCGAGATTGGCCTCGAGGCCGTGCTGCGTGTGCGTGCGACCACGGGTCTGCGCATGAACGCTTTCTACGGCAACTTCTTCAACCGCAGCTCCGACCTGTGCGCCTTCCCGGCCTTCCCTCGTGATCAGTGCTACGTCGTTGAGGTCGCCATTGACGAGAACCTGACAAAGAACGTCATCTGCCTCCAGACGGCCGTGCTGCACACGACGTGCAACGGCGAGCGCCGCATCCGTGTCATGACGCTGGCGCTGCCGACGACGACGAACCTGGCCGACGTCTACGCCTCTGCCGATCAGCAGGCCATCGCCACCTACTTCAGCCACAAGGCCGTTGAGCGCGCGCTCAGCGGCGGGCTCGAGGCGGCCCGCGACTCCCTGCAGCACAAGCTGATTGAGCTTCTGCAGACGTTCAGGAAGGAGCTCGCCGGCGGCAGCATGGGCGGCGGTCTCCAGTTCCCCTCGAACCTGCGCGGCCTGCCCGTGCTGTTCCTCGGTCTCATGAAGAACGTCGGTCTGCGCAAGTCTGCCCAGATCCCGTCGGATCTTCGTTCGGCGGCGCTCTGCCTGCTGTCGACGCTGCCCGTGCCTCTGTTGATGCAGTACATTTACCCGAGGCTCTACTCGCTCCACGACATGCCGGACAATGCCGGCACGCCAGACCCCGAGACGAGCCACATTGTGCTCCCGCCGCCGGTCAACCTCTCGTCGGAGCGGTTCGCGCCGTATGGTCTCTATCTCATTGACGACGGCCAGACGCAGTTCCTCTGGGTCGGGCGCGACACGGTGCCGCAGCTGCTCGCCGACGTGTTCGGCATCGAGGACAGGACACAGCTGCGCGTCGGCAAGGGCTCGGTGCCGGAGCTCGACAACGACTTCAACGAGCGGGTACGCGCCGTCATCTACAAGAGCCGCGACAACAAGGCCAAGGGCGTCGGCAGCATCACGCTGCCGCACCTGTACGTTGTGCGCGAGGACGGCGAGCCCAGCCTCAAGCTGTGGGCGCAGACGCTGCTGGTGGAGGACCGGGCGGACCAGGGCATGAGCGCCGCGCAATGGCTCGGCATCCTGCGGGAGAAGGTGAGTCCATGAGTTCGGCGCTCTCTTTTTTTCGTGACTAACACTGCCCAGGTTATGACGTAGGCTGCTTCAGGAGTGTCGAGGGGATGGTTGGAAAAGGACGGACGGATGGTCGTGGGTCCAATAGAGTAGGAAGCCTCTGGGGAAGCGTTTGGGGGGAGGTTTCATGATAATATCACAATAACATACAAAAGATGTCGAGGGGTGGTTTGTAGTGCTACAGTCCGCGCCCTTGGACAGGCCTTATGTTAGACGTCGCTCTGTGCATTGCCTGCTGTGCGTTCGTTGCGTGCATTGCCTGCTGTGCGTCCGTTCCGTGCATTGCCTGCTGTGCATCCAGTGTTATGGCGCGTTCGATGTGCTAGCAAGTGCTTCAGCGCCGCACCCAGGGCACATGGTGGATATATGGCCACGAGGATTAGGGTCAACTCCCGGTCCATATCAGTTTCGACCACGTCATGCAGCGATGCAGACAAGCAAGCAGCAGACCAAGCAGTCGAGGAGGCGCTCCATCAACTCGTAGCGTCAACCTCCGGGGGAAAAAGGGGGGGAAAGAAGGGGAAAAAAAAGAAGAAGAAAAGAAAAGGGAGTCCTTCGAGCAGTCTCCGCAGCCGTGCCAACCATTCCATCAATCTGGCAGCCAGCAAAGGGCGTGCGTCAGCGGGGTGGCACACGATGCCTGTCGTTCCGTTCTAGAAGCTTTCTGAACGGGGCCGGCAGAGCAGGCTGGCGGATCGCGAGTCTGTGTTTCTTCCCGCCGTGTCTGGTCTACTTGAGACGGGGCGGCGCAAGGCAGGGCAGCACGGGGACGTGCGTTTCGGGACACGGCGGCTTGACGCCGGAATTCAACCTCAGGGCTTCATTTGAGCGACAGCCAAGTGGTAGAAGATAGATGTTGGAGAGGAAATAACGAGTAGTACATCTGCGTGGCTGACGTTACTTATTCTTCGACAGCCTACCCGCGATAACTATGTACTGGATGAGTACCTGTCCTGAGGTTTGATTCAGCAGTAAAGGGATGCATGTATGCGGATGCATCCTTTAGGCTCGAGAACGTCTCAGTACTTTGGAGTTAAGGCTACTTCAAAGATTCTCATCTGATGAGGCATTCAAGCGATATTATCCCTTAGGAGCGAGAACGGTCTCCGGTACTTGAAGTCCAGGTGAGCCGGCTCGACCGCCTACTTGAAAGATTCTTATCTGATATAAGGTGATGAAGCGATTATACCTGGCCCCGAAGCTGACTTCTGCTAACATCTAGAGCGCCCAGTACCGTTCACCTGATATGGTCTCGGATGGGAGCTGTCTGGTGACTCCTAGCAGTACAGGTCCCGAGAGCTCAAGGGGGAACAGATGAAGCCGCAGTCCAAATTCGCCAAACAGGTATCATCCAGAAAGACTCTTAACTTCGAACCCTCTTAACACCTCGTATCGCAATTAAACACTCTGAAATTCTACCTACTAATAATCGGCCATGCTACTAGGAGAACGGGACAGGAAGTGCAATGCAACGGGGGTATTCATTTAACAAGGGCATGCAGCATTAAAGGTTCACTAGATACCCATTTTTGACTTCTCTTTCTAACGAATACAATAACTAACTTTAAACCCCCATTTCTTATACGATTTCTACTAGCTTTCTTAGTAAATTCCTATTAATTCCTATATCTAGTAACTATAGCAGGGCCTCTAATTAGTTCCGCCCTAATCGCTTACCTAACTTTCACATCTTCACTAATCACGGCTCTATCTTATTAAAAGAAGCACTATAATGCGCATAGCAACCCCACCACTACCACTAGATAACCAAGGGTCAATAACTACATCCTTATCTCTATATAATTAATATATCTCTAAAGATATATATCCTTTATCGCTATTCGACCTAAGCCGATATATAAGACCACTAGAATCCCATCGATAGGATTTCATTATAGGTTTCATACTAATATCCCTATCCGTAGCCCGGTTAGGCGATCCTAGTAGCGCAGGCCTAAGTCATCAGTTATATATACATCCTCACTACCTTAGAGCAATACCTATAACATTACAGCAATCATAGACGACTACTAGGGTAATCTTACTAGATAGGTCTAATATACGCTTAGAATTAGAAGTAGGAATATTAGGATAGTCGGGCCGATAATCGACTAGGCATTCCTATCGTAACTAGGGATTATAGATATCAACTTCCTTAGTAATAGGCTAGTTCACTCCTACCTAGTCCGCTAACTCTTAGGCATTAATAAGACTTTCTAGGGGATCTCCTACTCCGGATCCATCTATCTATCCTATACTAATACGTCTATTATCTCCTAGCACATTCAATTCCATTAGTAGAGGTCTAGAGTTATCTTATTTATAAGACCACGGACTAGGTAACGACGGTACTACTATTGCTATAGAGGCCCTATTACTATAAACCCATTCCCTAGCGTTATTACCTTAGCTCCCTAGAATATCTTCTATTACTTATTAGAATTCCCCTTTCAATTATCAAGGTTTAAGAGGTCTAAGTCCCTCCTATTAAAGTCCAAGTTCCCCCTATTAAGGTTTAAGTCCTAACTAGTTTCAACGATAGACTATATTATCGATAGCCCCTAGACCTCTAGCCATAGCAGGACTACCCACCTTTACTAACTATAGCACTTTCGATAGTAAGCAGTCTATAGCTAGATAGATTAATTATCTAAGATACGAGTTTAATTATATTAGATAATTACCCCTAGACCCTCGATAATATCTCGTAATAGTAGACCGACTATACGATAGAATTACGGCTACATTCTTAGACTCTTACGTAGCTATAAAGAATGCCTTAGACTATCCTAACCTAGGACCTATAGAAGCTCTTCTCGTAGAAACCTTATTAAAGGAGCGATTCCCCGCTATCGTCGCTAATATAGTCGATAATGAACCTACTACCCTAGAGCAATACCCTAGAGAGGCTCTTAATAGATACTACCTCAGGGCCTAGGCCTACCTAAGATATACTAGAGGCCGAGACTCTAGAGACCTAGGAGCTATACCTCTATCTATCTTAGAACGTAATTACCTATCCTAAGTAATATATTAATTTATATAAGGCTTATAGGACCTCGAGCTCCGCTAGGAGTCTATTAAGAAGTCTACTATATAGGTAGAAGGTCTAAGAGACGCTTATACCCTTATCTAACGAGCTAGATAGACTATTAAAGATCGAAAACTTATTATAAAGGCTTAAGCGGAGCAGACTAAGACTAGCCTTATTAAATAAATAGTATAAGCTTAATAAGGTAAGAATATAGAGAGAGCATTAGCTAAGTTCTATAGCCTCCTACTACTAAATAACTAATAAGATAATAATACTATACTATTAGTAACTACTATATTTACTAGAATTACTTACCCTATCCCTTAATAGATCTAGATACTATAGAAATAAGCTCCTATATAATACTAGCTAATTAACCTTACTTAAGCCTAGAACTTCACTTAGAGGCTAGCCCTTCCTACTCCCGTATAGGTAGTACCTAATTTAGTAAGTAGATATTAAAACACTAAGTATACTACCTAGGTATACTAAATCCCGCTAAGCTTATACCGTAAGCCTTAATAGATAAGCTAATAAGGATCGTTTACCTCTAAGCCTCTAGTATAGCTATCCTATTAATAACGCCCCTAAGCTTAAGCACCCTAGTAATAGTAGTAGAATATAAGAAGTTAGGATAGCCGCTAATCGCTACTATAATTAACTAACCCCTTTATTAATAGAGTATAATCTTTAACTAGAGCCGATAGCTACGTAAGGGTAATATACTATACCTATAATATTAAGGGATATACCCCGCCTACTAATAAATATAACCCCGTAGCTATACGACTCTAGTAATAGGAAATAGATATCCTACGCTAGAAGGGTATCGAAGCCTAGAATACTATATCTAATATAGCTTTTATAAGTATAGGCCTAACCCTAGAGGACGTCACTATATAGCCGATAAAGGTAAGTACTATTATAGAGGTTAAGTCTTCTAGTTCTAGAGACGATAACTTAGCCTAACCCTAGGATAGTAATACTACTCTATCGGATATAGGAGCTATAATTAATTCCTATTCGTATAGCGTTAAATTCAATAACGAGATTATTTACGCTAAACTTAAAGTAATTAAAGACGTTTTAGATTCTACTTTAATATAAATATTCTTAATTATTACTAGACTATTAACTAGGAAGAAACGGAAGGCCTATTTACTAACGGCTTCTAAGGAAGTAAGACTAGAATTTAGTATACCTAGGTTATAAGCACTACTACCTAGTTAACCCTAACTATTCTATCGAGGAGTATCCCTAGAGGACCTAGTTTAATATATACGTAGATAAAATACGACCCCCCGATTACTTTATATTTAACGGAATTCCTAATTTAAAGTCCTAAACTAAAGGTATTATCGTGCATATCATAGTGCCTCTTCGATGAGATTTAGTATTATTTCTTAAGCTTATTTCTAAATTTATTGTTACGACCTGGCAGCTTCCGAAGGGGGAACACTGTCAGAGGGTTAGGGTTGCTGTTTGCAGAAGCTTAGGTTGTGACTCTGAGACGATGTGGTGTCGTAAGGCGTTGCGCACTCGTTACAATGGATACAAGGTAAGACTTAGATTGATCACTGTCGTGAGAAAGAATGTATCTACAAGTACCGAATGCCCGTCCTTATATACCTGTCATTCTGTCCTTGTCGTGTTGGGTTGGTGAGTCCATGTTGGATGGCTCACCTTTCTTGTCGTGATCCTGTTGCTTGGGTCACGGTGTGGTTAGTGACCGGATCACTTTGAGAATCGTGATCTGGTCACGGTCACGTGAGTGATCCTGTGGGTCCGTGCGGCGCGTCCGATCGCCTGCGGGGTGTCCTGCCTGGTGTCCTGGTGACGACCGGGCTGGGGCGTTACATGATTCTCCTCCTCCAGGTCGATGTCCCAGCGACCCTTACTTGTAAGCGCCGCACCCCAGGTAATTATGTCCCTCAACTTGTTCTTCCTTCATGATACTAACGAAATGTCGAGTCGTGTCGAAAAACCAAAGTCCCTGTCTGCTCGAAAGCGACAAGAACAGTTTGATTTTATTGAGCTTCGTGGCTACGACGTCATGCCGTGTTCCTTCTGCCAACGGAAGGGTTGGAAGTGTCGTATGGTGGAGGGCGTCAGTCGCTGCTCCGAATGCGTTCGTCGCGGTCGCTCCTGCGATGGTTCGGGGGTGCCCGTCAACGCTCGTGAGTGCCTGTAGTGGTGTCTCTCTCGCTTTCTCAGTCCGCTAACCCATAGTAGTGTCTCGCATCACCCAGGAGCTAGGCAAGCTGGACAAGAAGGAGCTGGATGAGGAGGCGCGTTTGGAGGAGCTGCAGTCTCAAGTGGCGGAAGCTCTCAGTCGTTTGAAGCGCCTTCGTACTCAGAAGCGATCTCTTCATGAGAGGGGTGTGAAGATGGTGAACCAAGGGTTGCAGTCTCTGGACGAGTTGGATTCCGCGGAGCGGGAGGAGTCTGAGGCCGTGGTGGCCGTGCAAGCGGCTGGGGGTTTCGGGGTTATTGATTGGAGCGCCTTGGGCTCCTTTGACCCGGAGTCGCTTGATTTCCTTGGGACTGGTGATACTGCTTCAGCAACTGTGGGCAGTTCAGGTTCTTGATTGGTTCCCATGTATTTTCTTCATGCCCATAGTTTTTCCATTTGATGAGGTATTCGTCTTGTTTGTTCGTTTTTCTGTAGTCGATGATTCTTTCGACTTCGTATTCGTTTGTGTCTTCTACTTCCACGCTGGTTGCGAGTGGTGCGTTCGGTGGTGCTGGTTCCAAAAGTGCTATGTGAAAAACGGGGTGAATCTTCATGTTCTCTGGCAATGAGAGGTGGTAGTTGGTATCCGAGAGTTTCTTGAGAATTTTAAAAGGTCCTAGTTTCTTGAAGTCCAATTTGTCGTTTGGTCGTTTGGTTTTGATGTTTCGGCGGATAAGGTAGACGCTACCTCCCTCCTGTAAGGATGGTCCCTTCATCCTTGTTTTGTTGGCGTACGTGGTCATTCTGGTACGTACGAGCTCGAGGTCGAGCTTGATCTGGTCCTGGATCTTGCGGATGCTGGCCGCAATGTTGGTTGCTTTTGGCGTGTCTGGTGCTTCGCGGCGTTCCGCGTAGGCTGTTGGGTTGTACCCATAGTTGGCATAGAAGGGTGACTCCTTTGTGGACTCGCTTGGTGAGCTGTTGTATGCAAACTGTGCGATGGGTAGTAATGTGACCCAGTCATCCTGTTGGTAGTTGATATAACACCGGAGGTACTGCTCCAAAGTCTGGTTCGTTCTTTCCGTTTGTCCGTCTGTCTGCGGGTGAAAAGCCGTGGATAGTTTATGTTTGGCTCCAAGTTGAGCGATGAGTGACTTCCAGAAGTTACTGGTGAAGAGCTTGTCTCTATCTGACACCAGTTCTTTTGGGAGTCCGTGCTGTCCTACAATGTTTCTGAGGAAGACATAGGCGAGGTCTTCTGCCGTTCCTGTGGCTTTATACGGGAGAAAATATGAGTACTTAGTGAGTCGGTCTACGACTACTAGGATGTTGTCGTAAGAGGTCCCAGTTAAGGGTTCCTTCGATGGTGGCAGGCTGGTGATGAAGTCCAGTGAGACTGACTCCCAGGCTGCTGCTGGTACTGGCAAAGCCTTGAGTTCTCCGTAAGGCCTGTGCCTTTCTGCCTTGCTCTTTTTGCAGAGGTCGCAGTTGCGAATGACTGTTGTGACGTCCTGTCTGGTTCCTTTGAAGTTATGGTGTTTCTTAAGTCGAGCGAAGGTCTTCGCTACTCCTTGGTGCCCGTGGGCCTTGGCTTCGTGGACTTGTCGAATTAGTTCCAATGCTTCCGTAGGTGGTCTGGCGGGTGTCACGCGAGTGGTGACTGCCAGCGTTCGGTGATAAGGGATGAGATTCCCTTCTTTGTCTTTCGCCAGGATGGCGTTAATGTTGGGGGGCGTGTTTTGTTCATGATCTGAGCGTCTGCTCAGAATGTCTGCCCTGCCATTCTCAGATCCTTTGCGATAGATGATGGTGAAGTTGAATTCCGAAAGGAATTCTGCCCATCTTATTTGGCGTTTGTTGAGGTCTTTGTTCGTTGTGAAGTGTGCAAGATTTTTGTGGTCGGTGTAGACCTTGACTTCGTGTCGTGCTCCGGAGAGATACGTTCTCCATTCTTTGAAGGCTTCGATGATTGCCATGAGTTCTTTGTCGTGTATCTGATAATTGAGCTCTGGTCCGTGTAGCTTCTTCGAGAAGAACGCTACTGGGTGCAGGCGTCCTTGGTCGTCCCTTTGTCCTAACTGTCCTCCAATGGCGAAGTCGGAGGCATCTGTCTCGACTTCCATGGGTTTTTCGGGGTCTATCATTCGGAGGACTGGTTCGCTGAGGACGGCATCGATAATTTGGCGAAATGCCTTTTCTTGGGGTTCGTTCCATGCGAACTCTATTTCCTTGACCGTGAGGCTCGTCAAAGGATTGGCAGTCTTGCTGTATCCTTTTAGGAATCGTCGGTAGAAGTTGACGAAACCGAGGAATGCTCTGACGTCCTTGACGTTCTTTGGTGTAGGCCATTCCCTGATGGCTGCCACTTTGGATTTTTCCATCCTGATTTCTCCTGGGGTGATCGTATACCCTAGGAAATCTACTTCCTGTGTGTGGAACTTGGCTTTTTCTGGTTCTACTAACAGCTCGTGCTGGTGTAGTCGTGTGAGGACCTGGTGGACGTGTCCCTTGTGTTCTTCCATTGTCTTCGAGAAGATCAGAATGTCATCGAGATATACCACCACGAAGACGTCCAGGAATTCTCGCAGTACATCGTTGATCATGTTTTGGAAGGTTGCGGGAGCGTTGGTCAATCCGAATGGCATGACCAAGTACTCGTAGTGTCCTCGTCGTGTTCGGAATGCCGTTTTCCATTCCTCTCCATCCTTGATGCGGATGAGGTTATATGCTCCTTTGAGATCGAGCGCTGTGAACCAATTGGCTCCTGCTAATGCGTCCCTGAGTTCTGATATCAGAGGCAATGGGTAGCAGTTCTTGATGGTAATGTCGTTCAACTGTCTGTAGTCGACGCATAGTCTTTCCTTGCCATTCTTCTTTGGCACAAAGAGAATCGGGTATCCTGCTGGGGATGTCGATGGTCGGATGTATCCTTTTCTGAGGTTCTCCTTGAGATACTCGTCGAGAGTATCCATCTGTCGAGGGTTCAATCCGTAGATCTTGTTGAATCGGGGGCTCTCCCCTTCCTTGATTGGGATTTCGTGGTCGTAGTGTGTGTGCTTAGGTAGCACCGTGTCGACTTCTTCCCTGAAGATCTTTTCGTACTTCCAGTATTCCTTGGGTACGTTCTGCAGTCTTTCTTGCTGTTCTGTTGTGAGCTCCTCCGGGGTTGTCTCCTCTGAGTTGTCCCTATTCGTGAGGGCTAGTTGGAGGTCGCTTGAGAGACCGCTCGTGGGTCTTTCCTCAGGGGCTGACGTACTCCACTGGACGCGGCCAGCTGTCCAGTCAATCTGAGGGTTCCATTGTCTGAGCCATGGGATGCCTAGGATGATTTGTTTTCCTCCCATGTTGGTGATGTCGAAGGTTATGTGACCTTGACGGCGAGAGATGAACACCTGGAGGGGCGCAGTCTCCGTGTTCACGATCCCTCCTCCGTATGAGACCGCTTGTCCTTCCACCGTGCTGAGTTGATAGGGTTCCTCCTTATATTTCCATGTGATCTTATTCTTGTTGATGTATTCGGGGCTCATGTAGTTGCCCTGGGCGCCGCTGTCTAGTAGCGCGCTTGCCCATCGTCCTCCTACGTTTATTCTCACGTAGAGGTGATTCGTGCCGTGGGTTCGTTCGGCTGAGCAGATCGCTCTTACTTCCTTCGTCGGTCGTTGTCCCTGTCCGACCGACGCTTGCCTTTTCCCGAAGGCGGCGGCGTGGTAGGTGGCCACGTTGTGTTTAGATTGCTTGGGTCGAGGTTGTCGTCGTCCTTATAATGGACCCTGAAGAGTGGCTTCTTGACGTGTTTCATACGGTGAAGCCTCCAATCTCTGGCCTTGGCCATATAGTGCTTTATGCACGCGTCATTATCGCAGTCCTCCCATCTGGCATGGTCTTGGTAGCATTTGTCGTGATAAGCGGGGTCTGGTCGGAACGTGAGCCGACCTTGACTGTATTCGTCCATGTGTAGGATCCATTTGCGACTTTCCTGTTCGAACTCTACCGTTACTCGTGGCTCGGTCCAGTGGTTGCGCGGGAGAAACCGGTGCGCGGCTTTCTCTTTGAAATGATATTCGCAGTCGTCGTAGACACATTCGGGCCAAAACAACTGATAGTGTTGTTCGTGGGCGTGGTGGAGTGCTGGATGGTCTCCTACCATGAGTCGTACGTTTTCTTTCGTGCTTTCTTGCTTTCGGGCGCTGGCCTTCCATGGCTTGGTCCCGTAGTAGATGAGTTCGTCCCACGGTACAAGGGGATCGTAATCCTCACTAGGGTTGCTAACGGCGTAGGTCTGTGTTGGGATGTGGAGTTGAAGTTGTCCCAACGGGGGTTCCTCCTCCTGGCTTGCTTGCGTGTATTCGTCCCATTCCTCGTTGCTCATAAGTCCAACGTGGAGTGCGGCCTGTGGTTCCGGGTGAGCTTGTTCATAAGCCCTTTCTTCGTCTGTATCGATTTCCTGGGTCTCCGGCGTTACTTGCTGGGCCCATTTCTGAATTCGTCTTTCCTTCCTGGTGGTGACCATCATGGCCAGGGTTCTTTGTCCCGTAGGTGCCCTGGGGAACCATCCATTCTGTTCCTTACTGTCCTTGTGGGTCAGGCAATCATCCTGGTAACAGAAGGTCCAGTTAGTTTTGGCATGGTCCTGGTGTTGAGTATGGTTGAGCTGTCGTTCGTTTACGGGTTTCCAGGGCTTCTTAGGTTGCCGGCATTCTCGAGCCATATGCCCGTTTTTGCCGCAGTTGTAGCATTTCATGTCCTTGAGATCCTTCGGTTTGCCATGTCTGGTATTGTCGAGCTCCATGGGTCCTGCATGGGTGGTCTGTCCCCAAGCCGTGCTGACGCGGGGTTTGTCGTGCTGGTACTTGCGTCCTTGATTGGATCGGTGGTGGGGAATGCGAGGGTTCCATGGTCCTATAGCGGGCTTTCGTCCCTTTTCTATTCTGCGTTCGTACTGGCGATCGTCGATTTTGACGGCCATGGCGATGTACTCGGTGAGGGTTTCGGGTCTATCCTCCCGGATGAGGTCGTCCTTGACGGCGTCTTTGAGTCCTTCGTAGAAACGGGCCATGAGAGCGGACTCTGTCCAATCGAGTCGACTGGCTAAGAGTCGAAACTCCGTGGCGTACTTAGTGGCTGGCCCGGTCTGTTTGAGCTGAAGGATTTTTCTTTCGTTTTGTCGTTCCTCGTCCACGTCCCCAAACGCTCCTTTAATGGCTTCTTCGAATGCGTTCATACCTGCGTAGATGTCCTGGGTGGCCTGCTTCATATCTTCTTTCTTGGTGTGGGTGGAATAGTCCCTAATGAAGGGTTCGAACCAGTGCAAGGCGTCCCCTTTGAGGTAAGAGGAGGCGTTGGCGACCTTCTCGCCCCAGTACTTAAGTTGGCCCTCATTGGCTTTGTGGTACTGGCGTACCTGGGTGATGAAAGACTGAAGTGCCCTAGGGTTGCCGTCGAATGACTGAGGGGGAAGAGCCTTCATGCTCGTTCCGCCTTGAAGTTGTTGCATTGAGGCTCGGAGCTGTTCGTTCTCCGAACGGAGCTCCTGGATCATAGCGGCCAAGTTGCTGGCGCTGTTTCCGACGCTGTTGGTGGACATTGTTCCTGTGGTAAGTATTGCTCAGTGTCACAAGGTAAACCTACTGAACAAGAGTGATCAAAATGTTACGACCTGGCAGCTTCCGAAGGGGGAACACTGTCAGAGGGTTAGGGTTGCTGTTTGCAGAAGCTTAGGTTGTGACTCTGAGACGATGTGGTGTCGTAAGGCGTTGCGCACTCGTTACAATGGATACAAGGTAAGACTTAGATTGATCACTGTCGTGAGAAAGAATGTATCTACAAGCACCGAATGCCCGTCCTTATATACCTGTCATTCTGTCCTTGTCGTGTTGGGTTGGTGAGTCCATGTTGGATGGCTCACCTTTCTTGTCGTGATCCTGTTGCTTGGGTCACGGTGTGGTTAGTGACCGGATCACTTTGAGAATCGTGATCTGGTCACGGTCACGTGAGTGATCCTGTGGGTCCGTGCGGCGCGTCCGATCGCCTGCGGGGTGTCCTGCCTGGTGTCCTGGTGACGACCGGGCTGGGGCGTTACAGCCGTATAGACTAGGACCTAGACTATCGATAGTATACTAAAGCCCTGAACTCTAGATATATAGCTATAATAGGTTACTCACCGTATAAGATTATATATAGGATACTATTAGTTAGTAACGTAGAGTAATAGTACCTATCCCTATCTAGGATATCGCTACTAGTAACTATAACTAGACCTAACTAGAGGCTAGAATATAGCTCGTCCTCCTAGGCTAATACTATAGAGGCATGGATAGCCTGAATAGAGTTCTATCGAGACTATATTCACCGTACCTCTAGAGAGAGAGCTACTACTACTAAGCACTAAACCCGGACTGTGCAGCCATTCACTATTAGTACACTAATAATACTAATCTAGGAGGGCAAACCACCGAAACTAGAAGCCCGATAGAGGGGGCCTTTCCGGATATTAGAACGGTATAGACGAAGGATATATAGGATTAAGAAGCTAGATAGTACACCTATAGCCCTAGAGCAATACTAGGACTATCTAAAGGAGTTCCGATCACGATAAGGATATCTAGCTATAGAAGATAGATAGCTACTATTTAAGAAGCTATTAAGGAGGCCAAGGCATAAGACTAAGATAGTCGTAGTATAATAATGAAAGTAGCTACTTTAGAAAGAGGTCACTAATATAGTTACTTTAGAAGAGGGTTACTAATATAATTATATTAAAAGAGGATATATTAAATAGGCCTTAGAGGTACTTATAAGTGAACTTATAGCTACCTAGGCGGATAGGAGGTAGGAACGGTAATTATAATACTATACCTAAGTTCTTCCTCTTTCTTCTTCCTACACCTCTTCCTCCTCTTCTTCCTCCTTTACCTCTTTACCTCTTCACCTCTTACTATATATTTACACTACTACCTACCTTCTTAATTACCTACCCTACCTATTATATATACTCTTCCTTAATTCGTATACCTTAGGAGCTCTAGCTCTAGAGGAGATATAATTTACGATATCTAACTTATTTACCCTAACTATTCACTCCTTCTAACTATATATCTTACTACTAGAAGTCCAAGGTAAGAATAGGAAAGTCGGGGAAACTTATTATAAAGCTAGAAACTAATAAGTAAACCCTTAAGACCGTAGTCCTTCCTAGCTATTATATCTAATTACTATCCCTAGTTCTTCTATAATTACTTACCTACGATTTTTACTTATAACTATTTACCCTATAACTTAATATATATCTAGGGGAGCCTAATATAAATAACTTAACTACCGTATAGACCCTAGGCTAGGGTTAGCTAGAGCTAGTAACCTAACTAGTATCCTAAGCTATTACTAACTATCTAACTAAGGAACTAACCGATAATACGGACGCTAAGGAGGATACTTAGAGCTAGTCTAATAATACCCTAGAGGATTATCTATAAGAAGCTAGTCTTATAGACGTTAATACTAGTAGCGACCCTAAGAGTCTAGAGATAGTTATACTTTAGCGTATCCGATAATTTATAGAGGAGCCTATAATAGAGGGTTTAACCGAGAGCTATTTTATAGCTATCGTTAAACTTATTAAGGTCCTTAATAAATAGGTTCGCCTATACTAACCTAGCTAGCCTAGATAAATTATAATTAGACTATATCGTACCTAGGATAGATCCGGATAGGTAATCGTCTCCTAGCTAGCCTATTACTCTAGTATACTAGCCCTAGAGCCCGAGTTATAGAGCCCGAGACTAGATAATAATACTACTATAATATCCGTAGATAATAGCTTTTATTATAGATAGGATAGTAAGACTAAGCGCTTATTCTACTATAAAGGAAAGTATTTATAAATAGTACCCTAGAATACTCCTAACTTAGGGGATAATTACTAAGGAATTATATTTAGATCGGATAAAGCTAATTTTAATTCTCGTATAAAGCTACTATATTACCGACTATTAATACCTAGAAGCCTATCCTTTATTAAGAAGGTCTTAATTAATAATATTAATATCCGCGGATCTATCTTATTTAAATAGCGATTATAATACTTAACCGATAATATAAACCGAGCACGCTCTTACCTACTACTTTAACTACTTACTAAAGATAAGGATATCGATAATAGAGAACGATCTCTAAGGAATTATCTAGGCTTATACGCTTATAACCGAGCCGCCGATATCTAGCCCTAAAGGTCCTTCGACTTTAGGATCCCCTACCTAAGAAGATTAAAGGTCCTAATAGAAATAATTAGCCTCTTAATATAAGGATTAGATAATATAAAGATAGACCTTATTCTATTTAACTTAGCTATCTCTAATATATTAACCTAGGCCCATATTCTTTTAGATCTAAAATATAAAATAGAATCACTAGCCTATAACCCCTCTAATAGCCGCCTTACTATTAATTATAAAATATTAACTATTTCCCTAGCTACCTTCCTAGCCTATTACCTATACTTCTTTAAACTATACGAACTTTATAGTATAGCTCTATTTATATACCCTTATAGGTTTATATATACTAGATATATAGAGGATCGATCTTACTTTACTTATAGAGCACTAAACGTAGAAGCCGAATAATTTAACTAGGGACGTATCCTAGAGCTATATCGTTAACTAAACTTAAACGAGGATAATTAAATACCTATTCTATTATCCTTAATACCTAGCTCTTATATCCCTAATACCTAGGCTCCTCTAGCCTTTACCGCCGACGAAGACGAGGTCTAGGATATAGGACTAATACTAGTAATATAAACTCTAGGATTCCCTTACTACTTAAGGGGGTAGGATATTATAATAAAGGAGATTATACGTCTAGAGATTATATATCTAGGATAACTAGACGGCATTTAGTTTCGCCGTCTTAACTTAGATATCTAGCCTAACGCTCTATTAAACGTTTAAAGTATAAGCACTTAATATATAGTAATCTTCTTAGCCCTATATATAGAAATCCTTAAACTACTACGACCTTACTAATATATTATTAATACCTTACATACCGCTTCTACCTTAGTAGCCTCTACTATATATAGACCTATAGCTAGTAACCTATATAAACCACTAATCGATTCCCTTTAGGTAGGAGATCTAGTAAACGTTATAGATACGTAAATAAGATTAATAACCTAGCTTCTAATATAAATAGCTCTTATAAAGATACGTAGAGGATTACTAGAAGCGTTTAACTAAGGAATCCCTATTAATCGACTTAATATTAACTTAAGTAGTATAGTCTACTTTAAGGGACGATATCGCAGCCTAGTAGGAGGCGTATCTTAAGCTCTAGAGGAGGAGTTATACCTAGATAGAATACTATAAGTACCTAACTTCCTATTAAGAGATTAACTTACCTAGCTATACGACCTAGTTATAATCATTCCCTATTATACTAGCTTAGACTTTATAGGTCTACTTCTAAGGTTTAAGTAATTAGCTAACCTAGCTAGTCCTAATAACCTTATTCCCTTAACTAGATAGGCTATATTAGATATCCTAGCGTAGATCTAGCGTAATAATTATTAGGAAATCTTAATAGTTAAGGAGCTTTACTAATTCTTACTTAACGATATAATAGAATAGCTAGATAATATTATAGAGGTACTATATTCTTAAGTATTTATATTTATCTTATCGTTAATAGGACTAGATATCCCTATATATATAATATTAACCCTATATATTACTATTAATATCTTTATATAACTAAACCTATAGGACTTTAAGAGGGCTATATCTAGACTATATTATTTACTTAATAGTATCTATAGTAATTATTTAATTATATATATAGGGGATCCCTTATTAGCCTACGAGGGTAATAGGGTTTTATTCTATATAATCCGAGGTAAGGCTTAAAGAGTTATAGCTAACCCTATAATAAGATAGATTATTTAATTAGAATAACTACTTATAGAGCTTAGCCTATATCGTTAATAGGATAGTAATAATAACTAGGAGGATCTAGAGTTAGTACTTAGACTTAATATACTATTACTATTATATATAATTCTATCCTTAGAGGGTAGCTTAGAAGCTTAGGCTTAAGCTTAACCCTATTCTTATAACCTATTAACCCTCTATAATAGACCTAGCGATATCGGCTTAGTCTATTACTATAGCTAATTCCTTATCTTAATTATTTCATTCTCTATAACTCTATAATCGTCTCTATAATATAATTACTTTTCTAATAGCTTAGTCTATTATTATAACTAATTTTTCGTTATTATAATTTATCTCCTATAATACCTTATCTAGTTCTACTTATATAACTATTTCTACGACGATTCGGTCTATTATTATAACCGATTCTTTATTACTATTAATTCTTTATTACTACTAATTCTTTATTACTACTAATTCTTTATCACTATTAATTCTTCATTATAATAGCTTAGTACCTATAATACGATATCTAATTCTATAATATAGCTATTTTTCCTTTTTTCGACGACTTAGCTTATTATTACGATTAATCCCTTATTATTACTAGAACGTCTTCTACGACTAATTTCTTAATTTAGCGGTTCTTTAGTAAATAGCCTATTATCGGCCCTTATCTTAGCTACTAGAGACTACTATATAACCTATTATTATAACCGGTCTCCTCTCTATAACTAATCCTACGTCTATACTTTCTTCTTTTCATTTAAGCTATTTTACATTATAATTATAGCTATTATCCTCTATCATCGACCTAGGTCCCTTAGGGGTCTATGAGGGTCATAGTTTAATTAATAGGATCCGATACCTAATAATAGTTGCTAATGCTAGCTTCTCTTCTTTCTTTTTACTTAGGACATATTTAGAAGACCGTATAACTAGAGAACCAAAGCTATCACCCTCTAGGTGATTAAATGGATATAAACAGGGTGCCGTATATATAAAAAAAAAATGGGTAGTATTACATAGGTTAAGGCCGTGGGCGGCCTGGTGGAAGATGGTTACTTGGGAGAACGGGATAGGAAGTGCAATGCAACGGGGGTATTCATTTGACGAGGGCATGTAGCATTGAAGGTTCACCAGATACCCATTTTTGACTTCTCTTTCTAACGAATACAACAACCAACTTTGAACCCCCATTTCTTATGCGATTTCTGCTGGCTTTCTCGGCAAATTCCTGTTGATTCCCATATCTGCTACTGAGGGCAAATAAACTTTTATCAGTTTGAGCTGATATAAAGGACCTATAATAGAATGGTTCAAGTGAGGTCGCCTCCAAGGAGTGTGGCTTTTTTTATCCCCCCCTCGATCTGTCCGGTGGATATTGAAGTAGGGCCGAAGAGGACTCAAATGATTCGGGGCAATGAAGCATTCAATTGAACAAAAAGATGGGGTCTGGAAAAGCGTGATGTAAGATTGATGATGTGAGGGACCCGTGAGGACCCTCACCACGAGTCTAACTTATGTCCATTCCCTTGATCAGCCACCCATCATCAGCCACTCCACGCCACCACTTTCCTTGCCTGCCCGGTTTCAACATCTGGCAGACAGGCCTGGGGATGAATGGTGGTAAAGGCAGGCCGATCAGGGGATTATTCGTCAAGAGTTGAGACGGGATCGTCGAGCAGGGGCTCGGAACGGACGCGTCGCAGCCTTGCCTGCACGCCTTCAACCCGGCGCTGTGCCTGGCTTGCCTGGCGCCGTCTGGGACGATAAGCACGAGGCCAACCATGTCGACCTGCTGCTGCCGATGTGGGTTCGCGCCTCTCGAGGTCAGTCCAGCGCACGAGGCTCGCGCTACCAGAAGGGGAGGCTGGCGGCCTGGACCTGAGACGTTAGTGTAGGTGTTTCTGCTGGGCCGGGCTGCGCTGGACTTCCTGTAAGATGCCATCGGAGCGAGCCGTTGGGAGATGCTATTCCGAGCCGAGCAGTGGGTGAGCGAATCGAGCCGTGGTCAAAGGCCACATGATTGGAAGCTTATTGTGACGACAGCCAACGCCATCAACACATGTGACTGGTCTCGGTG
>NW_009276941.1:151791-156308 GCF_000150675.1 Verticillium dahliae VdLs.17
TAACGGCTAAGGATTGAGGGGAAGGAAAAAAATTTTTTTTTTAGCGAGGGCTTGAACTCCTTTTTCCCCCCCCCCCAAAAAGCCTGGCCTGTTTCACGCACCCCCCCTCCCCCCTCCTCCCCGCCATTGCCCGTTGTCGCGGAGTATCCTTCTCAGCCCAGCAAGCTTACGTTTCCCATTCTCCCCTCTGCACATTCCGCATCAAGCTCAGAACGTTCGCATCGTGCGTAGTCCCCCCCATGATCCTTTATTTCCCTTATTTCCCTCTACAGCGCCCTGCCGGTCTGGCTCTGCCTGCTGATGTGGCCGAAATGACCTGTCGGTTGCTCTGTTGCTCTGTCGCTCGCTTGGAGCGCCCCAATACCCGCCCGAACCTCAACCACTTTGTTGGACCCTGAAGCTAACCTCGCCCGCCGGCCCCTTTCGCAGACCTCCTGATCCGCACAACCTTTCTGACGACATAGTCGCACGATCTGGCCCGACTTGCACCTTGACCTGGCTGCCAAGAACCATCCCCAAGAAGGGAAAGAAAGCTCTGACCGTACATGGCCGACGCGAGACGTTGACGACACTCATCTGCGGACCGTCCTCCCACAACCACAGCGGGCCAGCCCCCCTCCCCACCTCCATCTCCTTTGAAGAATAGAACAAGACGCAGCTCAACCCAACAACCCAAGGCCCGAGCGGAATCAGCAAACCCGGCCCTTCGCCTGCGACTGCGCTTCCCCGAACGACCACCTTTGACAGGGTCCACCGAAAACCGCATTTCCCGTCTCCTGCTCCTTCATTGGCATCCTTCCTAACCCCCCCTTTACTCCATGTCAGTCCATTGATTGGATTCGACCTGCAAGCACCCTATTGTGTTTCTGTTTCGGCATCAGCAGGACCAGCAAGCACCTATTGTGTTTCTGTTTCGGCATCAGCAGGACCAGCAAGCACCTATTGTGTTTCTGTTTCGACATCAGGAGTAATTCAGCTCTTGTCCTTTGACGGCTGTCCCATCATCTGCCTGTCAGCCTCACCAGCAGCGACCAGGACGGCTCTTAAACACCATATAATCTAGGCGAACTGCATAGCGCCTCCTCTTCACCACACGATCACCCCCAGCAAGCTCGTCGTGTACCAGAACCATGTCGCGCAGCAACGCCCCTAATCCCTCGGGATCCCGCAAAATCTCCTTCAACGTCAGCGAGCAGTACGACATTCAGGATGTCGTTGGAGAGGGCGCCTACGGTGTCGTCTGGTATGTCTCGCGTTCCCTGTCCCACGCCCCTTGTCCCCTGTCTCGCTCCCCAGCGTCTCCTGCCTCGCTGACAAGGTCCGCCCAGCTCGGCGATACACAAGCCTTCGGGCCAGAAGGTCGCCATCAAGAAGATCACTCCTTTCGACCACTCCATGTTCTGTCTGCGGACCCTGCGTGAGATGAAGCTTCTGAGGTACTTCAACCACGAGAACATCATCTCCATCCTCGACATTCAGAAGCCCCGCGGCTACGACACGTTCAACGAGGTGTACCTCATCCAGGTAGGCTGAGCAGCATGTGTGCCCCGAACGACAAGCGAGCACGGTTAACAAGCCCAGGAACTCATGGAGACGGACATGCACCGCGTCATCCGCACCCAGGACCTCTCCGATGACCACTGCCAGTACTTCATCTACCAGACGCTGCGCGCCCTCAAGGCGATGCACTCGGCCAACGTCCTCCACCGTGATCTCAAGCCCTCGAACCTGCTCCTCAACGCCAACTGCGACCTGAAAGTGTGCGACTTTGGCCTCGCGCGATCGGCGGCGTCGCAGGAGGACAACTCGGGCTTCATGACGGAATACGTCGCGACACGATGGTACCGCGCGCCCGAGATCATGTTGACGTTCAAGGAGTACACCAAGGCCATCGACGTGTGGTCCGTCGGCTGCATCCTCGCCGAGATGCTCAGCGGCAAGCCCCTGTTCCCGGGCAAGGACTGTAGGTGTTTTTGCCCCGACGCCGTGTGCCGCCTCCACTGACGCAGACAGACCACCACCAGCTGACGCTCATCCTCGACGTGCTCGGCACGCCGACGATGGAGGACTACTACGGCATCAAGTCGCGCCGCGCGCGCGAGTACATCCGCTCGCTGCCGTTCAAGAAGAAGGTGCCGTTCCGCACGCTGTTCCCCAAGACGTCGGACCTCGCGCTCGACCTGCTCGAGAAGCTGCTGGCCTTCAACCCCGTCAAGCGCATCACGGTCGAGGAGGCGCTCAAGCACCCGTACCTCGAGCCGTACCACGACCCGGATGACGAGCCCACGGCGCCGCCCATCCCCGAGGAGTTTTTCGACTTTGACAAGCACAAGGACACGCTGAGCAAGGAGCAGCTGAAGCAGCTGATCTACCAGGAGATTATGCGGTAGGGTGGCAGTGGCAGTGGCAGTGGCAGTGGCAGTGGCAGTGGCAGTGGCAGTGGCAGTGACAGTCGCGGTGGGCGGTTGGCAGGTCGGCAAGACAGCTGTCCGGCGATGGATAGGCAACGATTTCTTAGCATTCTATTCTTGTGCGGTCTGCGTGTTGATGTGTGCGGTCTGCGTGTTGACGTGTGTGCGGCTGCGTGCCTTGACGTATGTTTGCGGTGTGTATCTTCAGTCTGCTTGGTTCCATCATCGTCAGGGTCTGTTCCAAGTCTTGGAACCATCGGGTTGATCTGTGTTGCATGAGTACTCATTGCATCCCGGCAAGGGGGGAACAGATTAAGCCGCACTCCAAATCCGCCAAATACAGGCATCATCCAGAAAGACCCCTAATTACGGAACCCTCTCTAGACATTGTATCTCGATCAAATGCTCTGGGATTCCATATACTAGATATCGGCGACACCTTTAGCGGCAAATTTACCTCTATCCGTTTGAAGCTGATATATAGCATAGTAGAACGGGTCAAAGTGAGCTCCCCTCTTGAGGAGCGTAGCTTTTTCTATTCCCCCCTTGCCCTTGTGCTTGCGCAGCAAACTTCCGAGGTCGGGGCAGTATCTGGGTTCCCGGCCATCTGGCGATCCACGCGGTCCAAGGTATTCAATGACTGAGACCATGTTGAAGCATGTGCGCAGTGAGGTCAAGCCCGCTTCTCCAGGAGGGAGTCCATCACCCGTCGTCAATGCGATGGGCCTCTCCAGTTCGATCCCCAGACATGGAGGTCTGGTGCGTACAGGCAAGCGGTTGACAGAAAAAGCCGCTGGCAATTTCACCATCCATTACGCCATGTATACCCCAGCAGTAATTCTAGCTATAGAGGCCTAGGTCGACCTGTACGTATATCTAGAACGTATCCATCACCGGTTCGATATAATACTACGGAGGATACGAGACGATAAAATAGAGGGCAGGTAGATAGGTAGTAGAAATAGAGTACTTCTTTCTATATATATAGGTAGAGAACCCGAACTGATATAAGTACCTGTCTTTTTCCCACGCGGCTTTTTTTGTCACCCGGTTTGATAGGTACTGTTCCAGGAACTCTGGGGTGTCCTGACTGCTGCCTGGGCTGTCTCCCTGTGCTGTCTGCATGTCTGTCTGCATGTCTGTCTGCATGGCGCTCATGTGCATTACGTGGCCGAGATGTGGTGTTGCCTGGTAGAGGGCACCACATGCATCGCAGTCTGCATAGTCTGGATATGTACCATCTGGACATATCCGGCATATCTGGGCATCACAGTCTGCATATCTGGGCATCGCAGTCTGCACAACCTGGAGATGTACCCTCTGGGCATATCTGGAGATGTACCATCTGGGCATATCCGGGCATATCCGGGCAAGAATCAAAAGTCCACATGCGACCTTGTCTTGCGGCGTCAGCTCGTGACTTCAGGCTCTCAGGCGGTTCAATGGGTATCATTCGCTCCTCTAGCTATTTTGTCCTTGTCCTGTCCGTCCGCGGCTGGCGTACATCTTTCCGTTGATCGTTTCTGCCTGGTAGATGGTGTCTGAGTCTGTTCGTCCAACCTGGCCGAGCATCGCACCCGCTCATCGTAGCATACGCCCCCAGCACCGCTCAGCAGCACCGCTCAGCAGCACCGCTCAGCAGGCTACGCCCCCAACACCCACAGCTCCACCCCCAAAACGCCAAACTTGTCGCCCTCGTCGCTGAGCGGCTCGTTGCCAAACGTCAGGCTGCGCCCGCTGCGGCCGCGCGCGAGCCCGCCGTCGAGCCAGAGGCCGTAGTGCCCGTCGCCGGCGCCCATGCTGAGGAAGCCCGTCTCGCAGTTGATGCAGTACTCGTTCTCGCCCGAGTAGGGGAACGCCTTGAAGCGGAGGGCCGGTGGTGGTGGTGCTGCTGCTGCCGCTGCCGGGCTGGCGGGCGGGGCTGGTGCGTCCTCGCCCGTCAGGAGGTCGGGCGCGATGGTGGTGCTGCGCGCGGGGGCGGCGTCGGCGGAGGGCGGCGGCGGCAGGGCGGCGAGGGCCGAGGCGCGCCAGAGGAAGCACTCGCCGTTGCCAAAGTAGCCGGGGGCGGGGCGGGGGTGTTCGGAGAGGTAGGCGCCAAAGGTGAAT
>NW_009276941.1:156408-172730 GCF_000150675.1 Verticillium dahliae VdLs.17
CAGCTCTCGAGCCCAGATCCCACTGCTTACTCGGACACGTATCTTCGCGATATCCGTTCTCATTTCGGCTCTTCATACTGTTCGTTCGTCGTCCTTCAATCACCTAAACTCTTCAGACCCTCGCCGTTCCGATCCTCCGGCATCCATCCATTCCATCGTGATTCCATGTCCTTCCATTCATCCCTCTGTCACTTCCCATTAGCTTCGTCGATACTAGCTCTGTATACTGTAACTCCATATATAATAAGCAGACGATCACGATCTCCGTCTCCTCCCGCTCCTCGTCTCGGGTCCCCGTCTCGATCTCCACTGCTCATTTCCTCTCACATACTGTCTTGACCTCTTCTCCTCTATGCTATAGACATACACATGGATAGTACTTATGATATATAATATAGATTCATCTTTCCTGATATTTTCCTCATATACGGACTTCTCTATACTCTCCACTTACCTACCTCATCTGCCTATATACGTATTCTATCCGTCTGTCGTACACAGCTAGCCGTGGTAGCCAGCTGTACGGACGCCGGACCTGGCCGGGATATATACGAACACGTTGAATTTATATCTCCTATACCCCGCAATTCATCCCCCAGTGCTCTCGGCGCTCCAGTCTGCGGTCTTACCCCGTCTACGTGCGCCGTCAACCCCCAAGAAGCTGCTGGCGGGGCCGTGGCCGTCGAGCACGACGGGGTCGAGGGGCGGCGGGCGGAAGGGGCTTCGCGGTGCGGCGCTGGTGCGGCGGCGTGTAGGCGCCCGTGACGCCGGCGAGGGGGTCGGTGTGGGCGTGGGCGAGGTGGCGCGGGCCGGGGGCCGCGTCGTCGGCGGCCATGTCGGCTGAGGAGAAGTGGCGGGTTAGGCTGGACCACATGGTGCTTTGGGGGGCATGCGATGGGGTGGAGGTGCTTCGCAGAGGCCGAGGTGACGATGTAATGATCTGAGAAAGCGTGTGCTGATATAGGCAGCAGAGGTACTGATGTGGGCAGCAGAGGAGTGGGGACGGGCTGCCTGTGAAACGCAGGCAGTCGTCGGCAGCGGGAGGTCAATGTGTCAAGATGGGCTGTTGCCGTTAAGCTGCGTGGTGATCGTGCTGCTGTTGCAATCGAATGTAATCAATGTGTCATGCAGGCAGCTCAGTGGTGGTGGTGGTGATGGTCTTGGATGCGGGGTCTGTGTCTGACGTCTGTGAGTGGACGTAGTGGACGTGGTGGACGTGGTGGACGTGGTAGATGGTGAATACGCGGCAGATGGTGCACAGGTGGTAGATGTAGATGGTGAATGAAGACAGCAGCAGATGAGGACCCAAAGTTGCTCCCTGGTCAGATCGACCAGGAAGGACTCTTGCGGTGAGGAGCATCCCCACCTCGAGTCCGGAGCAGACACGAGGCAAGAAGCCAGACGAGAAGGAACAGCCCTACGCCCTACCGCCCGCCTCCACCGCCACGTCGACGTCAGCCGTGCGACACGTGCAGCCTGACCCAGCCTCACCACCACATCCACCTCACATCACCACTCACCACCACATCATACAGCCACAGATAACGTGTCTTGCTGACAACTGCCTTGCTGTAACTGCTTGCTGCAACGGCCTTGCTGCAACGGCCTTGCTGCAACTACCATCTACTCCTACATACATCCCACCGCCCGTGCGGCCCATCATCTTTTCCGTCCCATCTTCCGTCCTGCATCCCTACTCTGGTATAGCGAATGGATATAGTCAATCATGAGATCCTTGTCCCGTCCCCGCCCTAAACTATCAGCGACAAACAGCAGCAACAAATAACGGCAACGAGCGCTGTCTCCCAGTCGGGTATTCAAACATGTCGGCTCCTTCGCCTGCCTGGTATATAAACACGGCCTCCCCTGACGGCCTCCCCTGACGGCCTCCCCTCACATCGCCTTGCCAACGCTGCCCTGCGTCTGCTGGCTGCCGCTGCTGAGCCTGCGCCGCTGCTCCCCCGGTCGGTACCCCGACGTCGGGCTGTCCATGTCCCGCCCCCCCGACCCCCCTGACGCCCCCACGTCCGGCCCCGGCTCGCTCCACCCCATCGAGCCCACGCCGCTGCTGTACTTGCTCTGCATGCTCTCGCTGCGCATGTGCGCCGCCGACGGCCGACGCAGCGCCCCTGACGCCCCCGACCCCCGCCCGCCCACGCTGCTGCCCTGGCTCGACAGCAGGTCCGGACGCTCGAGGTCAAACGGGTCCGACCGCCACTTGTTGCGCCGCGCCGTAAAGCTGTCGACGCTGCCCCCCGACTCGCGGTACACCGAGTCGTACCGCGACGACCGCGCCACCTGCGTGCTCGGCGGCCGCGTCGTCAGCCCGCCCATCGATGTGCCGCGCGACCGCCGCAGCGCCTCAATGTAGTTCTGGCCTGCCTTGGCCGCGAACCCCGGCGCCGCCACCGCGTTGCTGTCGTCAAACGGGTTCGTCGGCGCCGCCCGCGTTGGTTCCGCCGGCAGCGCGTGCCTGTCCGAGAACGGGTCTGGGTTCTTGTCGACGCCGAGGCCGAGGCCGCTGAGGAAGTGATCCATCGATGCCGTGCTGCCGTGCTTGCGGCTGGCCCGCCGACGCTGCGCCTCGCGCTCGACCTCCCTCTCGTCCATGCCGAGGAGCGTCAAAAAGTCCGGCTGACCGACATTGTTGTTGACCGTTTCGCTCTGCTTCTCGCGCACCGACGCAAACGGGTCAGGGTCCATGGGCCCGTCCCTGCGCGTGCGCCAGTTGAAGAGGGCGTCCATCTTGAGCCTGTCCCACCAGTCACGGGCGCGGTCCTGGCTCGTCACGACGACGGCGGCCGGCGCGCCCCGGCTCGATGCGTTCGACCCGTGACGGCTGTGGCCCGAAAGGTCCGAGTACGCCTGCTGCGACTGCTCCTTGCTGAGCACGGCGCTCGAGCTGCGCCGGTGAGTGCCGAACGAGAAGACGCCGCCGACCTGGCCGCGGAGACGCATGAGGCTGTAGCCGAGCGCCGCCTTGAATTTGGTCGAGCGGGGCGTCGGTCCGACGGATTCCTGGTCGAAAATGTAGGGCCGCTCCTTGCGCATCGACGGCGGCTGCGTCGAGAGCGGTGTCAGTAGCGTGCTGCGCCTCTTCTTCTTGTTCTTGCGCCAGAACCAGAAGAGGAGCGCGCAAATGGTGAGGAAAGCGACGCCGCCGACGACGGCACCGGCAATGATGGCTGCCGACATGCCCGAGGATTCACTGTCGGCGCTGCTTCCTGGCAGCGGGCTCGTGAGCAGAGGCGACTCACTGCCGGTCGTCGTCACGGCGTCTTCGCCGGCTCGGCTCCCTCCGCCGCCAATGGGCACGGGGGCGCTGGTAATGAGCGAGGCGGCGTCGTCTGTCGACGAGGCGCCGCCCAACGGCGCCTCGACCTCGCTCTGGGGCCCGTCTACGTTTCCTGGGTTGGCTTGTGTGGGGGCTGTTTCTTGATCAGTCCGACTGCTCTCTACAGCGGATGGCTGCGTGTCAGAGGTGGAAGGAAATACAGGGGCGAGGGGGGAGGTGGGCGGCGTCAAGACGGGCGCGGCCGGCGGCGACGGCACCAGGACGGACGTTTCTGTCGTGTCGCTGGCCGTCGTGCTGCTCGACTGGGCGCCCGTCTCGCTGCCGGGGGGTGGTGATGATGATGTGGAGAGGGAGGGCAGGCCCGGCCTGGGCTGCTCGTCTGCTAATGGGGGAGGACGGATGGGGGAGGGGGGTGTCAGAGAGGGCACGAGAATGGGACCGCGGCCGTCCTCGGCCAGCGGGGGCGGCCGCTGGGGTGTGGGAGGCACGAGAGGGTTCTGTACTTGTGAGGCGGCAGGAGGAGGTGTGATGACGGTGCGGATGGGTTGTGGGGGTGGTGTAGAGGGAGTGATGACAGGTGAAGGGGAGGCTGTGGTCGTACTGGATGTACTCGTTGGTTCACGGGATTCCTGCGGCGGCGGAGGAGGATCCGCTTGTGTCTGCCGCGGTGGTTCTGCCTGGGGCGGATCACGCTGGGGCGGATCTGGTTGCGGCGAGGACGAGGCTCTCGCGGGCGTGTCATCTTGCGGCGGCGGGTTCTGCTGCTGAGGCGGCGGGTTTGCTGGCGTCGGCGTCTCGCGCGCAGGAGGTGTGGGCGTGGGCTGCCGGGCGGTCGTCGTCGGCGCCTCTCTCGTCGTCTGCTCCTGGCGGCCCTGTTTGGGGATGGCGGTGCAGCGCCTGCCGTTGATGCTCGTGAGAAAAGCCCCGTCCGGGAGGTTTGGACTCGACATGTCGAGGGATGGGTGTATGTCTAGGTTGGATTTTTTGGCGATGCCTGTCGCTCCTGGCAAAGGAATGTGGTCGTCGGTCTCGTCTGCCGTCGATATGTCTCTCGATCCTGTGTCGATGACGCCAATGTACGTCTTTTCTTGTCGTCGGGCCGGAGGTCCAAGGGGAAGGAGAACAAAAAAAGGGCAGACCGGCCGGGTCGAAAGACGGGTGGTCGGTCCAGAAGAAGAAGACGCAAAAACTAAGGAAGCCTATGCGGCCATCTAGTCTGCGGAACAGATCATACAGGCCGTAGACGCTGATGATCTGGACAAAGTTGGGTTGTCGAGAGCAGGGGAAAGGGAGGAGAGAGCACAGCTCTCGAGGTTGTCCTGACGGGTAGTGCCTTTGTTGTATGGAGGTGACGAGTTGGGCGAAGCGGGTGAAGGCTGGCGGCTCAAAGAGGAACGATGCCTGCAGTGATGCCTGCAGTGATGCCTGTCGAAGTAAAATTGCGGTTGATGGGAAGCGAAGTGCTAGTGGTGAAAATTGGCCGAAGGAGAGGGGGCCCGGAAGGAGGATCACGATGGCGTGGAGGAGTGGAGGAGAGGAGGAGGGGGGGTGGGAAGGACGAGAGCGGGAGAAGGGAGATCACGCAGCAGGCTGAGCTGGGTGACCTGGTTGACGTGATGGTCCTGGGCTGTCCTCGTAGTGCTGTGCCATGACTGACGATGTGCTGGTGGACACAGAGGGGCCTGGCCAGGTGTTGATCCCGGCATGGGCATGGGCGGCTGGTTGTTTGATAGATGACAGAGGAGGGGGAGGATTGGTTGGCGAGGCTTCGGCAGGAGCTGGGCTGTGGCTCGAGCGTGTCGGACGGAGAGGCAGGTGCATGGTACCTTGCAGGGCAGGGGCATGAGGGGCATGAGGGCAGGCGCAAGAGGGGCATGAGGGCAGGCGCACTAGGGGCATTAGGGGCATGAGGGGGGGCTTCAGGGGGTCGACTTCTGGGACTTTTAGGGCGTCACTCGAGGAGCCTTGACGTCGGAACTGCAGGGAGCACCCCGTTCTGCGGGCACTGTTCCTTCCAGGCGACACGTTCTCTCGACGCGACACCCCCCCGGTCTGTGACAGACCTGAAGCACTGAAGCCCTGGAGCCCAGCGCCCTCATCCCTGCCACACGACCAATGCGGGACCCATTTATTGCCTCTTTCCAACCTCGACGCGAGCGTGTACCATGTACTGTAGAGACTGGAGGTAGAGGTCGTAGCACCGGATCCAACTTGGACCAAGCCACACCTGTAAGGTACGTGGAGCTATTGACAGCCGACTATTGAATGCCACCCTCCTCTTCTTTTGTCTGCCCCGAGCTACTGTACGACGCATCACGACCTCGACGGCCTGGCTGCCCGCTGACGGCTGCCGCTGACGGCTGCCGCTGACGGTGTACCGAGTGCTAAGGCGTACATGAGCCACCTCGCTTGCTTCTTGACCAAGTCGACACACTCTTGACGCACCTCTCGTGATGAATGCACACACCACTCGGCTCAGTAGATTAAAGCAGGCTTGGTCCACCACACATACGCCCTCTCTGTCTGTCGGTCGTCTTGTCTGCCCAGCTGCCTCGACCCGCGTGCGCCACGCCTGCGCAGGCAACTATCCTCGCTGCGGTGTTAATCTGCCTTGATAATTACGCTGGCGTGCCGTCGTCGACCAACACCAACACCAACGGGCCAAAGAAGCGAGCTGGCGTGCGCTGCCGAGAAACCTACCGCGTCCGAGCAGCGCGGCCTTCCATTTGAAAAAGGAAACCAGCCCGAACTATCAGCTGTCCTGATGCCAAGCAGCCAACGTCCAAGCGGGCGGGTTTCCACCTCGTGATTCTTGTTTTTTTATTTTATTGTCGTCCTTCCTTTTGTTCCTTCTCCCTCGCTTCCATTTTGTGGGCTTCTCTGTCGTCTGGTGTTCGATGGAAAGCACGACGACGTATCATCTTGTTTCTCGCGACACTGGGAAACGCGGCAAGGGGGAAGACGAGGTCGCATCAGAGGTGCTTCACTGCAACGGTCGTGCAACTTTATTCGCTTCTCTTTCTATTTTTTCCCTCTTTCTTTTTTCTGTTCTCTTGCGCTTCCTTGCATCGGAACGAACAATGACGGAGCCCCCCCCCGCTGCTCGTGCTCAGCGTGCTTCCTTGCGTACTGACATCGTAATGTACAGTAAGGTACCCAAGGTAGTAAGAAAACCCACTCGGGGAACCTAGAATAACAATACTACGACCCAGGCAGGGGGTCATGTCCCCGCCCCGAGGGGGACCTGCTCTGACCTCTTTCGCTCTCGCTCTCCCAACACGGGCGGATCAGGCCAGACAGAATCGGTCATAAGGTTCTCCGGCATGGGACCCCGCTGTGGTCTACGATTTACAGCCAGCGGGTACTAGATGATGTTTTGCCGTTTCACCCGCTTCACGGGCCAGGTGAGAAACGCATGATGCCGGGGCTTCTGCGTTGCATGTCGAGCGGGTTCGACTCGATCATGGTGTTTTCTAGACCAAAGACAAAAAAGCAACGGATGGGGGGCAATGGTCATGAGCGACGACACATGGCCACGTCGACAGACACTAGTCGTCTTGTCGTCCCGTCCATATGGGATGGCAGATTGTCCACGGTGCATACTAGAAAAGGGACGCGCCAGAGGCGAGAGAGATCGACGAGGAGCCGCGCGCGCGGGCTAGAGGGTAGCGAGGAGGACAGCCACGCGACTGGCGAGACACGACCCAAAACAAGGCCCAGCCCGAACAACGCCGTGGCAAGCTCGCGGCTGTCTCGACGGCAGGGAAAGGTGGTCGACGGTCGACGCCAGAGACACACGCTCGCGTGCGGACGGTGTGGAAGATGCGGTGGGTCAGGGTTCAGGGGAGCAGAAGGCGAGTTTGGATCAGTCAGATAGGAAAGCAAAGAAAGCACCGGCCCTGAATACTGCGTGTACTTTACATGTACACAGTAGGTGCTCAGGGCCCGGAGCAGTAATCACTAGCCAGGAACAGGACCAATCAGTCCCCGTTGATATCTGACAGGGCTCTCGAATGGCGGCACCGGCCCGTGCGACGCCGCTCCCCGCAGTAAGGTGGCCTTGGCCCAATCAGGTCGACACATCACCGATACCGTACCATGTACCTCGAGGCAGCAGGTGGACGCTGGGCAGGTCCCAGGCTCGACCCCTCACTCTTTCCCTGCTTCCTGAATCCCGCCCACTCGTCACTGGTCCGGGCGGGTCACGTCTGGACCGGCGGTTGCTTCCTGCCTGATTTGACCTCACGTCACTCGAATCGACCCCTCAAACCGAAGGTGAAGGTGCACACGACGCTGCACTTGCCTTTCCATCCACGTCAGGTCACTCTCCGTACTTGAGTACAATCGTCGCGTCGTCTGAGAATCCCCTCATCCCAGACGGTTTCCCCAACAGGCCACTCCTCTGCCCGAGCCACGGATATCGGGATTTACAGAGCAAATCAATGCCAGTGGACTGTGCGCTGAATACCTGAATCGAAACCCTCTCGCGGCTCACCGCCACCTCCAGCCGTTCATACACACACTCTCTCTCTGTGTGTCTCTCTCTCTCTTTACGTCACTCGCTCGAGCTCCCTACCTACCACCGACCCAGGTCTCTGCTCACCCAAATTCCACGGCCCAGGTACACTGCGTCGCCTTTGCCTCGCCATCGTACCAGCGTCCCATCGTGAGACGCCTCCCCGGCCCACCCGCCAACTGATTGCCGGTCACCAGCAGCAGCAGCAGCATCTCATTTCCAGATACCCAGACAGGTCAACCCAGCTTTGCCTTGGCTGTCTTGGCCAGCCTTTTGGATCACCACACAGCACACACCTACCACCACCACCATTGGCATCAGAGCCTCGCCCTCAACCGCCCCCCCCCCCCCTTTCCATCGATCGACGGGTATCGTCATCTCCCCTCCCATCTCCACCAAAGCCTAACAACAACCTCACAACCAAAAGCCTCGCTGCGCACAGGCTTTCACCGGCTTGTCCACCTCGCTTCCACCGAGCATCACACAACCTTACTTTTCGGCTCATCAGCTCGCCCACCGCCATCTCAGGTGGCTATAGCCGTGGGCTGCTGTTGGTTGATAGCTCGAGGCGTGGAGGCAAGCGAGATCCCCTGATCCCCTGATCCCCTGAGCCGTTCTGCGACCGCCATTGTCCAACTACCCAGTCATCATCACAACGACGCGGCAGCGCAGAGCATCCGCTAAACTGACCCCGTCATGTTCGGCTCCTTTCCCGCCATTGGTACGTTAGTTGCGTCTGTCTCTTCAGTCTCTGTTTCCTATGCTCTGCTTTTGAGTCTCTGCTTCCTATGCTCTGCTTTCGACTCTGCTTCCTATGCTCTGCTTTCGACTCTGCTTTCAAGTCTGCTTTCAAGTCTGCAATCAAGTCTGCAAAGTTCAGTTTGGGTATAAGCCTGCGAATTTGGCTCTACCTCTCTGCCTCTCTTTTCCCGTCTTTACTACCACGCCCCTCCCCCCTGGCCTCCCTCCTCCATCCCTGTACGCATCGACCCTAGCGAAACGCTTCATCTTGATTCCCAAAGCACTGCCATGCACTCTCGCCTTCCCACGCTTGATTGCCTGTATTCTGAAAGGGCGCACATTTCCTCATACCGCGTTCTGTGCTTCCCGTGCTTGATCTGCTCCCCTGGTCCATCCTCCATGCCGGCATGTCAGCCTTCCGGCCTTGTGTCTGATGCCCTTCCGCATTCCCTGTCCCCATTCTCCTGTACAGTGCCTGGGCCCTGCCTGTATGTGTCTGTCAGTCGACCATGACTATACCCATGGCGGGCCACCATGACACGAGTCTCTGCACCGGCATCCATCACGTTGCCGTCATCAAACTTACACCAGTATAGCTAGCCTACCACGGTACGCCAAAATCGATCCCAAGGACATCCCTCCACCGACCCCCGTCGCCCTACCTCACAGCCAGCCTCAGCTGCAATCACCACCCTCGCCACCTGCATCCTCCGCCCAGCCTCTGGTCCACCTCATCCAGACCGTCTATCGCCCCGGCCAGGTCGCGCCCTCCATCTTCGAGGCCCTCGGTGTTCATGTCATCCCCGACACGACTGTCGCTGACTTGCTGCCCGACCCGGCCTATGTCCCCGACTTTGCCACCTGGGATGCCCTGTCAGCCGACGAGGCCCGGCAACGTAACGATGAGACCAAGCGTCCTCTAAACACCGGCGTTCAGTCTCCAGGCTGTCAGACCTATCAAGATCGCAAGCGCGAGCTGTCCATCTCCAACCAGGATGCCTATCGCGTCGTGAGACGCCTGCCGCCGCTCAAGGGACAGCAGCAGGCTCGGCTGGGAAACGCCTACGAGTTCTACCGCTGCTTGGAGGCATTCACAACATTCTGGGATGACACCTCAAAGCCTACCCCTCCCGCTCACGACGCTGTTACTGCTGCTACTGCAGATGACTCATCGGCGAGTACGGATGTGTCCACACAAGGAGAACCGTCGGAAGAGCCGGTGCGTGCTGTCCGGACGGCGGCCGGCACCTCGATGCCTGGAGACTATCGCCAGAATCTTGTGAATGCCTTTCTCAAGCTCGTCGCCTACGACTTTGGCTGCAATGCCTCGGCGTCGCGCGCCGAGCCCCGTCTTCACCTGATCGCACCCTCCGTCACGCCTTCCACCAAGACCGCGAGCGACTCAGGAGACCCGCACCAACGTAGCTCGTACTTTGCTTCGGGTTGCACTTTTATCTTCCGCAGTCCACGCACCCGTGATGCCGCTCGACAGGGCCTTGTTGACGGACCTCTTGGTGCCGTTTCAGCCCGTGCGTCCACAAACTTTGATACGGAAGCTGACCACACCATCGACTTTGCCCGTGAGATTGTCGCTGCGCTCATCACAGCCCAGCACCGCGCGCGCGAGGGCAAGACGGAACGCCGACCCGGCGATGGACAGTGGTGGACGACCGAACGGCGCTGGGGTGGCGGTCAAGGCGGGCCCATCGGTCGGGAAGTCGATCGAGACGTTGTTTCCGGCGACAAGGACGCCGCACCAAGCAACGAAAGGAAAGCCGAGCAGGCGACGGCCGCGCTCGGGTCATCCTCGTCGGGCGCCAGACCGGGCGCGGCGCCGGGCATGCCTGTCAGCAAACGGCCGCGGAAGCAGATGAGCATCTATGACAACTACCGCATGGTGCGTCCGCCTTCGGCGTCGTGGGACCAGAAGACACGGTATGAGGCCATTGGAAAGGCCAGGGGCGCGGGCTATGATGACATTTTCGTCGTGAGCTCGCTGTTCCACCACGTCAGCATCTTGCGGGTGAGGGTGCCGGACCGGCTGCTCGAGGTACTAGGGGGTGCGCCCGACGAGTATGTTGATGGCAAACGCAGCTGGGGCGGGCTGGAGGTGCGGAGGAGCCGATGGTTTGATCTTTTCCTCGTCGACCAGAGGATTGAAGCCATGGAGCTTGTCTGGGGCGTCATGGCGTGGATGATGAGGGCGCCCGAGCCGGAGCGCGGCTCCAAGGAGGAGGACGTCAAGATGGCGGGCACCTGACTCGCAGGGTCGAGAGGCTGCCACTTTCCGGTCCCGAGCTCATGGCTGGGCTGGGTGGAGGGTCGAGGCAGCGGCAAGGGAGGGTGAGTATGGGCGGCATTTTCGCATAGCATGCCTTTTGTCTTCTCGTGCGGCAGGTCGTAGATCTCTTTCGTCAAGGTGGCCTACGGGTACGTCTTGTGTCTCAGCCAGCGTTGCGTAGAGTCGCAGTGCTTCAATCTACCGACAAAGAGTCGTTTCACGGTCGTGGTCTCTGGTGTGTTTTGGTGTTTGTTTCGGTGCGTTGCTTGTTTTGGCGATCTAGAGGAATCCATTAGGCGTACAGCCTGTGTTACGGCGCAGTCGCGTCACACGTCCGCGTGGTGTCTGAGGACTCTACAAATCCTTTGGCCTTGGTTCCGAGTGTACATATAGCGTGTTCTCGAGACCAACCTAAGCTGGCATCTGGCCACGGACGTGGCTCATCGTAGACTTGTTCAGCTCGCTGTTCTGCTACTTGAAGTACTGCGGCAGGGTATACCTTGGGAGAAGCATCATCGAATTCGTATAGACGGCGCAGACATTGTTTGTAGGAGGGTTTCACGATTTGCTTTCGGTCACACGAACACACGTATTCGCAGGAGGACGGTTTAAAAAAAAGATATGTAGGTTACGGAAGAAGTGGCTGAGTTGAAGTTTGCCAATATCTGCATTATTTTACAACTCCATAAGTATAGGCTTCACCGAAACTGTGGTACCACCTTAACATGAAAAGAACTCACGCATAAATGTGCTGATTCGGTCGATCTAGGTCATTCTTCAAACCCGAAATCGATGTCAGGTACAGAAAAGCGCCCCTTCAGCGGCATACCGCCTCTATCAGGTTGAGCTTGGTACCTTTTCCCATCTTGCTCAGCACCTCTAGAGCCCTACCTCAACCTAGCGTAATCCACCTGGATCTTCACTATACACCCCGGTACGCCTGATGTTATTAAATGTCCTGCAGTACTGTGGCTCATTATGAATGTACTGTGGGCTAGGTCCACGATTTGGTTGGCTGTCAAGCTCATTTTTGCCACGTTAGCTGTGCCTTGTAGTACGTAGCTTTTGCATCTGAGATCAATTTCGGGTTCAAAGGATACCGGTCAATGGTCTGATGACATCTTCCAGTCATGCCGTCGATCTGACGTGGTTGGGAAGTAGTCACGAGTTGGCAGCGTCGGTGTCCATGCCTTGCATCTGATCGGAGGACTGGCCTCGACGAAGCAGCGCATGCTCCTTGTGCGTGTAGTCTTTCCATGCGGTGCTTTGTGGCCGTTGGCTCGTCTCTGTTGTGGACTGGGACAGTGGGTTGAAGTTATTGACAAGTAGCAGGGCGGACAATTCGTCATGCTGGAAGAAAGCTGGAAATATCCTCAGTTACATCATGTTGACGGTGCTGTAGGCAGACTACCCCTTCGTTCTGATCCCCTGCTGTCGTGACTATCAGATGTGGCGTCGAAGGAAACAGGAGACGTTCCAAGATGTTCGTCGTAACGTCCGATGCTACCGCGAGATTCACTTTCACCATATCTAGCCACTACGTTTGCAAGTCGAAAGGTTGCTGCTCGACTGATGCTAGCCACAGATTGATGCTAAGTATGCAAACCCTCTACACTGATACCCTGCGTCTACGACGGCCAAATCTAGGCACTCTACAGAGCTGAACAGTATCGCCTGGTCCGTTTGTCAGACCTCAGAACGAAAGTGCTTGCGTCCTTCCTTTCTGTCCTGCGCAACCACGGGCATCAACAACAGCCAAAGGCTGGCAACTCAGGGGGCAGAACGGAACGTCCAGTCTCGAGACGTTAACGCACTCCGGCGTCCTCGTGAACGCACCGACATCCGTGACCGCACCTGGATCATCCCCAGTTGCTCGGCGGCCTCATTCATCTGCCGTATCACATCGGACGGCTTCCCCGAGTCAACCTCATCTGCGCCCGAACACAACATCACAGTGACCTACGGTACACACAGGCCAAACGAGGCAGGACCTGCGTCCCAGCCCTACGGTCACAGACAGCGGACACTAAACCATCGAGATGGTGTGAGCGACCCCGGGTCAGCATGCACCACCGAGGCTTAGCATAGCACAGCACGCACACAAACAGCAAGCCAGAGAGACACCCGCGACCGATGAGGTACATCGCAAGACGCCACCCATGTCACAGCATTCACGGACGGCAGCACGCGGGGGCAGTGTAGCATCGTCACGATAGATCAATCTGTCCGAATCGGGACCGGCTTGTCCGTGCTTGTTGTACAGGAAGCCACAGTTGGGCGGGATGCCTCTCAACGTGGCATGTTTATGTGATCGTGAGGGTGTGGCAGATCCGGGCCCCTCGTCTTCCGGCGCCTGGCTGTGTGGTCTTCAACCGCGACGGGGGAGGAAACATGTGTGTGGTCCCAGCAGACCGGAGACGAGCCGAGTTTGGGCTCAATCTGGAGTCCAAGCTCCGATGACTGTATGTGAGATGGGATGCAGCCATGGGTACGGAATCTGTTCTGAGCTGCTGCTTGCATCATTTCCAGCCCCCCCAAAGTATCGATAGGAAGCAACATCAATTGAATGATGCAACAGCACTGCAGGCCGGCAACTCCTTGATTGGCCACGTGGCAAGTGGTGCTCATGGTCACGGGAACGGACAAGGCAATAGTGCTGCTGCGGCTGCCACGAGCGAGACCACGACCAACATGTGCCTGGGGATCAGGCTCCGTCTCCTCCTGCGACTTTTGACTATCGACCGATGCGCGCCCCGTCCCCAGAAGCACGTGTGTGGTCGCGATAGAGCCGGGAGCGTCGCAGGGATGGTGCCGTTGTGGTCGCCTGCCTATTGGACCGTGGAGGGCAAAGCTCCTACTTCGCGAGCTGCATGCCCTGGTCGTTCAGGCGCGCCACGAGGATCGGCGTGACCGGAACCTTTCCCAGTCGAGCATGGGGAAAAGAGCCGAGCCCCCCTGGAGGTGCATGTCGGTGCACATTTTGTCCATGATTGCAGTGATGGCCGACGTGATATCGATGCAGTGTGTTTCGGGTGCGCCAATGGACGTGGCCCAGAAAAGAAAGCAGCTCGATGTTTTTGGCGACTTTGGGTGACTTTGGGTCGATAAGGCAGCCGCATGTCTCGTCTCATCTGCGCCTGCATGAGATGAGGCGAGGACAGCAGAGGGGAGACTCGGCTGGTGGTGCTGAGGAGCACCAACGGCGATGCGCTGCCTGCCTCTGCCATGTGCAACGCCTTGCCCTGCCCCTGACCTAAGGGGAGTCACAGGCTCGCCACGATCGTGGTTCGGCCCGTTGAATGGAGCACGACACGAGCAACGACGAGAAATGTCCGGCAGTCGTTGTGGAATGATCGATGCCGTGGGTCGTCCAGAAGGCCAGGGTGTTGGGCACATGAGAAAAACGTGTATGCGATGGTTCTGGACCCTGAACTTGGCCACATTGGTGATGTTCCCCGCGAAACGGCGTCGAGGGCGGGTCTCGAGATCACAAGAGTACCATGTAGAGAGGCCCCTTGGGACAGAAGCGAGGAAAGGCGATGGATTTTCGGCATGCCCCACGAAGCTAGGCGTTAGGCAGAGGGGTTGAAGAAGTAGGGAGTGGACAGAGAGCGTGCCGAGTCGCCTAGTCGTGTCGTACGAGGGGGCGAGAAGCTTTTGCCCTAGATGCTGACGTGCGCTGAGCAAGAGCAAGACTGGACGATTTTCGAAGCGCAGTTTTCGACTCGGAATGCTTTCAGGGTCCGTCTCGAGATGCGAACCCCCCCTTGGGTGCGGCTGAGGATCAGGCGCCGGACCCTGGTTTGTTGATGTTGCAGGGCGTTGCCGACCTGGCAGAGCTTGCAGGTTGTGCAGGCATGGCAGACATTGCAGGACTCGAGCAGCTGAGCCTTCCAGCGAGTGAGGACTGCGAGACCGTCATCGAACTCGTCAGTGATGATGATCGCGCACGCTCAAACGACATTGGCAATGACATTGGCCAAGGCATGGCAGGCCATTGGAGAAGCAACATGGACCAAGGCCTTGTTGGTAAAGTGGGCGGTGTCTTTGCTAGGCGGCTGTCAATTGCCGAAAAGGGTCTGGGACGATGCCTGGAAAGCTGAAGTCAAGAGGTGCGGCGAGTCGAGAGGGAAAGATGCGCACCTCTGCCAGGGACCAAGGTGGGCAGGCAGGCAGACCCCACTGCACTCTCAGTGTGTAAGGTACCTACCTACATATACAGCACACGGGGCGGGGCAGTCAGCATGCTCTGCGCCTGCCAGAGTCAGCAAACTGCCCGCTGACACGCCTGCCTTCGTAATCTACCTACCTTACCTTAGGTAGGTACCTTACCTTAGGTCGGTAGGTAAGTACCTTAGCTTGCTCAGGTAGGTACTCGGCCTCGGCGTCGTCAAGAGTGTCCCCAAGATTAGCCCAAGATTACCTACGCATCCTTGTTAGTGCCCAATGACACGGTACATCTGATCCCATCTAAAAGGACCCAGGACCCGAGACCCAAGACCCAAGACCAAGGTGCCCCACACCCGGCAAGTCCGCCCGAGCCGTCAAGCGCACGATGGGCAGGGCAGTGGCAGTGGCAGCTCCAGCGGCAGCAGCGAGGCAGCGAAAGAGGCAGTGATGTGTGGCATCCCACTCTGTGGAAGCTGAAGTTGCGTGAGTAATAAGGGAAGGTAGCCATGGCAAGGTCGCTGGTCGCTGCCAGACAAAAAGCCAAGCCAAGCAGCAGCTCCTGGCCTTTTTGGGGGGCATGGAAAATTGTCCCGAGGCAGGAATAAGGTACCAGCAACTTCCACTGTCGTCTCCGTGTCGGTCCTGCTCCTTCTCTCACATTCGCTTCATCGGCCCTCCTCTGCTCGTGCTGGGCGGCCCTCTGCCCTCTGACTCTCTCCGACCGACCCTCTCTCTGCCCCTCGCACACACCCAGAAAACCTTCCCCCCTCCCCTCATTTTCCTCCTTTCTATATCCCTACCTACCAACCTAAACTACCGCATCGCACCGCACCGCACCGCACCGCACTACACCGCTCGTCCTCGTCCTGCCGTAACGACTACCGACGCGGTTCTGGACTTCTGCGGCTCCCGCTTCGCTCGACACACCTCTCGCATCGCTAGCCTCCTCCTCCCCCCCGCGCGTCGCTCACCTCGCCTTTGAACCCTTCCACCCCCACCCCCCCTGGTCTGGTCTGGTCCCTCCTCCACTCCTCCTAGCACCCGGAGCATCACGATACAATCTTCAATAGCCCTGTTCTCGAACACCCCTCCCCTCGCTCGGCTCCTGCTGAACAAGGGACTCGCTTGCCTCTGCTAAACGGTCCGCTCCACACCATCGCGACCTGCACCTCATAGACGTCTAGACGCCTTGTCTCTCGTCTCTAGCCTGGGCCTCCCCTTCGTCGTCTATAAAGCTACGCGCCATCCCAACCTATCCGTGTCAATCGAGGACCGATCTCACTTTTGACCTCGTCACCCCTCTCCTCGAGTCGCCTTGA
>NW_009276941.1:172830-196784 GCF_000150675.1 Verticillium dahliae VdLs.17
GTCAGGGTTACACGGGGAGGTACACAACGCCCCCTCAGCAGAGCTACCCTCCCCAGCAGCAACACCAGCAGCACCAGGGCGGCTATTACCCGTATGTTTCTCCGCCTACGCCCCACGACAGCAACCCTACCGCCCATATCCTTCCCTCCCTCCATAGCTCTCTCTCTGTGCGCCTCGATCCCTTCGGACCTCATCTCGTGCGCAGCCGTGAGCCTTGCTGACCCAATCCTCCACCGCAGACCGCAACAGCCCACCTACAATGGCTACCAGCAGCCTCGACCTGGCCCTCCCCCCGGCGCCGGCCCCGGTCCTGGGTACGGCTACAACCAGCCGCCTCCTCAGCAGTATGGCGGTTACAACGGACCTGTCAGTGTTCCCCCAATTGCCGTCCTCCGTCCCACGCTGCGTGTCTTGGACTTGTCACACTGACCACCGAATCAGCCACCGCCTCAGCAACAGCAGCAACAGCCCTACAACGGCGGCTACGGCCCGCCGCAGCCCAATTACAACAGCAGACCCGCCATGCCCACAGTCAATTCGAACGCCTACGTCCACGGCAACCATAACGCTCCGGCGCCTCCTCCGACAACCCCTCAGCAGTTTGGCCACGGCGCTCCGAGCAACTACAACTTCCAGTACTCCAACTGCACCGGCAGGAGGAAAGCGCTCCTGATCGGCATCAACTACTTTGGCCAGCGCGGCCAGCTGCGAGGCTGCATCAACGATGTGAAGAACATGTCGGCCTATCTGGTGGAGAATTTCGGATACAAGCGGGAGGACATGGTTATCTTGACCGATGATCAGCAAAACCCCGTCAGCCAGCCGACAAAGCAGAACCTGCTGCGTGCCATGCACTGGCTGGTCAAGGATGCCAGGCCCAACGACTCTCTCTTCTTCCACTACTCGGGCCATGGCGGCCAGACCAAGGATCTCGACGGCGACGAGGACGATGGCTACGACGAGGTCGTGTACCCTGTCGACTTTCGCCAGGTCGGCCACATTGTCGATGATGAGATGCACAGGATCATGGTCAAGTCTCTGCCTCCCGGCGTCAGGCTGACTGCCATCTTCGACTCGTGCCACTCCGGTACCGCCCTCGACCTTCCCTACGTCTACAACACCCAGGGCATCCTCAAGGAGCCCAACCTGGCCAAGGAGGCTGGCCAGGGTCTCCTGGGTGTCATTTCGTCCTACACACAGGGCGACATGAGCGGCGTGGCCAACAACATCATGGGCTTCTTCAAGAAGGCCACCAATGGCGATGACGCGCACCAGCGCACCATGGCCACCAAGACGTCTCCGGCAGACGTCATTATGTTCTCCGGCAGCAAGGACGACCAAACCTCGTATGTATACCCCAGCATATATGTCTCTTATGTTTGACGACGAAAGACCCCGCGTGTTGGTCTTGATTTTTATAGAAGAGGAAGGAAAGCGATTTCACAGTCGGTGTTCACCGCATTGCTGGGAGTTTGGTGGACGGGAGTCCATTGAGGACACAGGAACTGGCAGCCACCGGCCAGCTTTCCGATTATGGCTTTTTTTTTCCTTCCTCCCCTTTTAGCAGTATATGAAAGATCCTTGTCTTTACGTCCTAGACGCAAAGTCGGCCCATGTTGCGGCCCGATTTTGCGTCTGGGGCGACGAGTCACGTTGGATCACTGGCGCGCCGCAAGTGCGGAGGGCCAACAAGCACCCTTGTTCCTGGAGCAAGCGTCGACGATGTGGATTCGGATGCTAACTACCGTGATAGTGCGGACGCCACCATTGCTCAGCAGGCCACCGGTGCCATGTCGTGGGCCTTTATCACGTCTCTCAAGAAGAACCCCCAGCAGAGCTACGTGCAGCTGCTCAACAGCATCCGTGACGAGCTCGAGGCCAAGTACTCGCAGAAGCCTCAGCTGTCCTGCAGCCACCCGCTGAGTAAGTCTTCTCGCCTAGATTGTGCCTTGTTCACTACTGACGACCACAGACACGAACCTTCTCTTCGTCATGTAATCATACCTCACGCGTTACGGCCCCGTCTTGTATATGAAAAAGTTTCAGCGCTCACTTCACTGGGCTCGAATCAGCGAATACCCCTGGATAGGGTGGCAGTTTCAAGAGCAGGAGGGAGGGGGAGGGTAAAGGTCTTGCATTTTTGGTCTAGGGAGGGAAGTGGGATGGATGTTTTTTGTTTTGGCAAGATTCAACGGAGACTGGCGATGTGTTTTTTGGACAAGGGAGAAAGCAGTGGCCCAGTTTGGTAGTTGCACGATTCTGTGGTAGTAGCGCATACTCTTAATGCAACCTTGTCAAACTGTCTTGGTCCGAACTTGATGCAGAGATGTCAATGGACTTGTACACGTCGCGAGTCACAATGACACTGCCGACAGCACCGAAGCGAAACGGTCAACAGGCGGAATCATTACATTCTTCATTCTGGCCGAGCCAGCCCTCTCATGCAGAACCCTAACCCCAAAACCCATCATGACCCTGACGCCGTCCATCCCTGCCCTTCCAGGGCTAGTGCACGTATTATACCCAAACAACGCCAACAGGCATAGCGCATAGCATATCGATCCCGCCGTCCCGCCATCCATACCCTCCTCGATAGCGAAATCGTCCCCGTCCCGACGACGACAACATGCCCACGCAGCGCTCAGACGGCGTGCGCCTCCTCGTCCCGAACGACCTTGAGCCCCCTCCTCTTCTTGACGCGGCGCATCTCCTCGACCCTGTCGGCAAGCTTCTTGCGCGTGGCCTCGTGCGCGGCCCACGCGCGCGCGCAGATCTTGGCCCGCGCCACGAACCGCGCCATCGTCGCCACGGACTTGAAGGTCGGGCGGGACCCCGGCGGGCGGGCGAGGCTCGGCGGCGGGGCGGCGAGCGCGCGGCGGCTGCCGAGGACTTCGGTGCGGATCTGCTCGAGTTCGCGCAGCTGGGCCTTGTTGCTGCGGGGGGACAAGACGCGTTAGCTACTTTTTGTTTCTCCTGCAACGGAGATGAGTGGACGTACCATGTGTGAGCGACCTCGAGCTCCAGCTGCAGGAACTTCTTGGCGTACGCCGCGTCGGCGCGCATGCTGACCTCGCGCTCCCAGCGCGCCTGCATCCACTCCATCTGGAGCGCCATGCCGCGGAGCTCCTTGCCGTGACGTTCCTCGGCGCCCTCGGCCGCGCGGATCACCGTGTCAATGGCCGACTCGTTGAG
The DNA here is from genome assembly GCF_000150675.1 of Verticillium dahliae VdLs.17. NCBI lineage: Eukaryota > Fungi > Ascomycota > Sordariomycetes > Glomerellales > Plectosphaerellaceae > Verticillium > Verticillium dahliae. The sequence continues at coordinate 176,023 of NW_009276941.1, forward strand.
CGTGTCGTACACGGCGGGCCCCTGCGGCGCGGCGTCGGCGGCGGCCTTGAGCTCGCGAATGTCGCGCTGGAGCTTCTCGGCCGTGAGCCTGTAGGCGGCGCGCTCGCTGCGCGTGCGCTCGAGCTTGCGGCGGAGGGAGGCCTCGGCGGCCGACAGGGCGTCGATGGCGTCTTGCTGCTGGAGCACGTCGTGTTCGAGCGCGTCCGTTTCCGCCTCGGACCGCTGCAGGAGCTCCTGGAGGTTGCGGTGCTCGGACGACATGCTGTCGAGGTTGAGGCGGCTCGACGCCGCGGCTTTGCGCTCGCGTTCCGACTTGTCCAGCTTCTGGCTGAGACGGCGGAGGGCTTTCTCGTGGAGGACCGTCACTTCGTCGGCGTCGCGCTGCGCGTCTTCGAGCGCTTGCTCGAGCGACGCCTTCTGGTCTTCCAGGTCGTCGAGGCGGGACTGGAAATCGCGCTCGATCTGCCCCATCTTGCGCTCGGCATCGCGCGCCTTGGTCTTGAACTCTTGCACCGACTGCTGGGCGGATGAGAGTTGCGTGCGGAGGCTGTTGACCTCCGACGGACGAGCGGACGTGCCGGAAGAGTTTGGCGATGCGATGAGACGAGACATCTCGGCCTCGTGGGCCTGGCGCTCGAGGTCTGCAATCTGTCGCTTGAGGTTCTTGACAATGTCCTTGTGCGCTGATTCACGCTGCAAGAACTCGCGCTCCCTCTGTCGGGCGCTTGACAGGTCGCGACGGACAAGTGACAACTCGCTGTTGCCCTCCGTGACGTTACCGACGGGGACATTGGTCCTGGCGGCGAGTTGATCTTCGTAGTCTCGGATGCGTCGCTCAAGCTCGCGGATGGTCCTGCGCGTGGATGAAGACTCTGGCCCATCGGAAGACGACGCCTCCCTGAGCTTGGACTGCAGTTGGAGGATCTCCTGGTTGAGACGCTCCTCCTCCTCCGCAGACTTGTCAATCTCATCTTCCAGCGATCTCTCGAGCGACCTCCTCTGCTCCATGAGCACGTTGTTCTCCTCCTTCAAGCGGCGCACCTCGTTGTCGAGCTTCATCTTGGCAGTCCGCAGGTCGAGTCTCTCGCGGTCGACGCGTAGAGTCTCTTCGCCTGAGTGCTGCAGCCTCTTCATTTCACTTTCGACCTCGTCACGCTCAGCCCTCGCTTCAGCGAGCGAGTTCCTCAGCGAGCGCATTTCCAGATCCAGAGATGCAAGCCGGTCCTGCAGGTCCTTCTTCTCCTTGCCAAGCTTGACCACCTGGGCGGTTGAGTCGTCTAGCTGCGTCTGCAGTCGTTCGAGGGACGCACTGGCGCGCGTCTCGTTCTGCTGGTATGAGCTGGCGGTACCACGGGCCAGGTCAGCAGTGCGACGAAGGGACTCGAGCTGTTGCTTGAGGTCCTCACACTCGCGTCGAGCAGCTTCAAGCTCCTCGCGGGAGTGTTCAGACTCTTCATCTAGTGTCGTCTGCAGGACTTCGACCTCATCCTCTAGTGATTCGATCTTCTCTGACTGTGATTGGTAGTCAACCTGGGTTTGCCGCAGCTCGTCTCGCGTCGCAGAAAGTTCATTGCGCAACTCCGTGAGCATCGACTGCCGAGAGTCGAGATCCTGTCGCAGGTCGGAAATCTGGCGGTTGAGACTGGCTTGCTCGTTCTTGTGACGCTCAGCCTCACTTCGCAACGCCTCTTGAAGCTGTGCCTCTTTTCCGGATAGGTTGCCCTCCGCTTCGCGCAGCCGAGCAATAGTGCTTTCCAGGCTCGAAGCTTTCTCTTGTGCTCGATCGCGCTCCGACTGCAGCGTGCGGCGGTCCGTTTCCCACTTCTCGCTGTCGTTGTCGTACAAGTTGTCTCGTTCGCGGATCTCGGCTTGAAGATCCGAAATTTCGTCGTTGAGGCGGTCGATGTCTCCCTTGAACTGGTTACGAATGTGTGTCTCGATTCCCAGGGCATGATCACGTTCCTGAGAGAGGCTCTCTTCCAACTCATCGACGGATCTCTGCAACCGCGAAACATCACGCTGCAGAGAGGCAGACTCGCTGGTCAACGCGTCGTGGCGTGTTTGGAGCAGGCTCTTCTCGTCGATCCGTGCTTGAAGTTCTTTCCTTAGTTCTTCCACCTTCGCAACGAGAGAATGGTGCTCTTGTTCAGAGAGGTCCTTGCTTTGTCGTGTCTCCTGGACGGATGATTTGAGGCTGCGGTTTTCCGTCATTGCCTGAGAAAACTCCTTCTCCAGCGTTGCATATCTCTCATCGGCTTGCTCCAGCTCCTTCTGCAATCGGGTGAGTCGTTCTTCTTTTTGACGACTGAACCCCTTGGTGACGACTGATTTGTTGGCCATTTCTTCCTGCAGCTCTTGCAGATCGCTCTCTGCCCTCTTCTTGTCCGAAATGGCGTCGTCAGCCTTGTCTTGGATCTCGTCGACTTGAGCTTCCAACCGTCGGATGCTGGCCTCGAGGTCTTGAATGGTGTCTCTGGCGTCCTCCAACTCGTCGTTGGCCGACGAACCGGCCGCGGCCTTTTGTTCGAGCTCGAGAATTCTTCGCTGAGCCTGCTTGGACTCGTCCTCGGCCTTTTGCTCGAGTTCGGTGATTCTTCGCAGCGCTTGTCGGGATTGTGTTTCGGCCTCCTGTTCCATCTCGATCATCCTTCGTTGTGCGTGCTTGAACTGGGCCTCCGTCTCTTGCAGTTTGGTTTCGAGATTTTTGAGTTGCTCGTCGTGTTCTCCAGCAGCATTTGTTTCTGCCCTCTTGAGCCTGGCCTTGTAATCCTCAATCTCGTCTTCGCGTTCACCCAGGACTTCGTCCTTCTCGTTCAGCTTGGCTTGGAGATCATCAACCTGGTCTTCGTGTTCGCCAATGAGGCGATCCTTTTCGCGCAAGTCGGCTTCCAGGTCTCCGATTTCGTCTCGCAGCTTTTCGATCTCTGCCGAATCTCCCTTTTCTTGTTGCACTTGGCGCTGCAGATACTCTATATCTGACTCCTTCTCCTCCAGTGACTGTTGGAGACGGTCAATCTCGGCCAACTGCTTCTCGTCGGCATACTTCTTCTTGGCCTTCTCCTGCAGCTGGAGCATCTGCTGACGGTAGCTCTCGAGATCCTTTTCGGCCGTCGTCAGGTGCTTCTTGTACTTCTGCAGGTCGCGTTGCATCGTGACCTTGTCGACCTTGAGCTCCGTGTTCTCCTTGAGAGCCGCCTCGCTGAAGCCGGGCCCGGCTTTTCGCAGGGCTTCTTCGAGGAAGTGAATCTTGAGTTTCAGGCCAAAGTTCTCCTTCTCGATGCGGTCAATGACATTTTCTTGTTCGCGCAGCGACAGCTGGTTGCCGTCCTGCAAGGGGCCCTTGCCGTCTCCTCTCCTCGGCAGCGGCACGAGCGGGGTCGAGTTGGCACTACTCGTGTCGACCTGCGGCAGCGTGTTGTCGACGTAGGAGGCGTTGCGCGAGTACATGGACGCGTCGGCGTTGGGGATGGGCGTGAGGTCCTCTTCGATCCTGTCGAGGGCGGCGGGCGTCGCTGGCACGACGCCATTCTCCTTGCCAAAGGCGGCGCGTCGTGCGCTGTTCCGCGTGGCCGACTTGAGCATGGGCGTGAACTCGGCGCCCTGCAGCGGCAGGTTTCTTCGGTCGGCCAGGGGGCCGCGCCCGCGTGGTGTGCGGAGGCTCGGTCGTCCGTTGCGCAGCTGTTGAAAGATGTTCTTGTCCTTGGCCGGTGACTGGAAGGAGACTTCTTGCGACATGTCAAAGTCGGGCTGGCGGTCGAGATATGTCGCGTCGCCAGCGTTGGTTCCTGGCGTGTCGAGGACACCGCCATAACCGGGTCGTGCCATTGTTTGGTGGCTCGGGGGGCGGGTTGGTGTCGTGGTGGTGTTGTGGTGGTGATGTGGGTTAGAAAGTCGAATGTATGTTTATCTCGTCGTGCGTAGAGACATGGATGCAACGAAACATAAAGAATTGCAAACCAGCAAGAATAGCACGTGAAGCTCGGCAGTTGTGAGGCTGGCGATAGTATGTGTGCGGTTCAAGCTTTCACTACTTCGCGGTGCAAGGCTGAAAATAAAAAAACGAGCAGGTGTCAACGCGACTTGTGCTTGCCTGCTTTGCGAAATATGGACGTGATTCAACTTGCAATCGCGAGGGTGGCTCTTGCGCCCGTGATGCAATGGACGAGGCGCGTTTTCCCCAGTTTGTTGACATTCCATCCATATTGGGTTAGCTTCGTTTACTTTCTTGGGTGGCCATTGTGACTAAGCGTGTCGACCAATCAAGGCACCAATTCAAACTACCCCGCACACATGACCTGGTGCCGTTGAATCGTGCCTCTTTGAGCTCCAGGCCCCCAAGAACCCCCTCGACACGCCCACCCACCAAAATGCATCTCTACACCCAGCAAATGCCACCAGAATGGCCCAAAACTCATGCCACAAGGGTGGAGAACCCTGCATCTGTTAGCGTCACAGCCGCAGCATCTCCAAGCTGCAAGCTTCCACGTGAGAGCGACTCAGCCGCCCATCCATCCCAGGGTCATCCAACTACACACCAAGACGCGCACACTCGGCGGTCAAGACTGTCCCAGGCCGGTCTAGATCTGCGCTGCAACCAATATCGAGCTACCCTATCCGGGCACATAGCTACCAGGTGCCAGGTTTCTTCACGGCAACCCCCCCCCCCCCCCCCAAGGGAGCTCTCCAACCGAGGGGTCATCCATACCATGACGGGTTCAATTTTCAACTGAACTGATTCCATAGCCGGGACCGACCCCTCCTTTCCATTTGCCTCTCTCAGGAGATCCTTTAACTATACGGCAAATCATTTTGAGTCTTGACAGAGGTCATCCTATCTCGCTACCCTCTTCTGCTGGTCTTTTAACCTCTGAACAGTCTTTTTTCCCTTTACTCCTCCACACGCTGAGCAATTCGCCTCCCTCACGTCGCCACCATGCCCACATTGGAAGAGATCCCCGATGAGATCATCCACCACATTCTCTCCTTCGTTTCGCCCGAGAACAACCTGCTCCGCGTCCAGCTGCTCTCGAGAAGACTCAACATGATCGCCAACGAGCCGCTGCTATGGCGCCAGCACTGTCAGACGGCCTTCACGTACTGGGGGCCTGACCATGATTTTCAGGCCAAGCTCGACGGCAAGGTCTCCGACGTCGACTGGAAGGCGCTGTTCCTCGTGCGCAAGGCGACCAACGCCCGCATCTCCAACCTCTTTGACGGCATTCTCGCCACCAAGCTCGGCCGCGTGAGGAGGTTCGAGCAGATTTGCCTCCTCGGCTATGACGCAAAGGACTTTTTGCTAGAGCAATGCCACACCATTGACACGGCGGACGACGTGCTGGCCAGGCGGTAGGAACTGATAGGTATTCCCCGAGCCATCACTCCGTTCACTGAAACAAGCGCTCAGGTATCACAGCAAGGCCCTTCTCGCGAGCCTCCGCCGAGGACTCGCCCTCGACGTCTGGGACAGCCTGCGCCGCCATCCGGATATCGTGGCCAGCGGCCGAGACCCCCCGTGGCGAAGACCGCGCGCTCTGGAGTCGGCTCTCTCTGCTCTCGACATGTTTGTCATCCAGGATGATACGGGCGACATGGACCACGTAGGTCGTTGGTTGGTTGCGCCTGGCGCCGTGCATGAACTGACATGATGTCAAGGTATCTCGCATCCTCGATGACCTAGCCCTTGAGTTCCGGTCCTCTCAACATGGCTTTGAGCGACAAAGCACGCGAGACAAGTCACTGGCTCTGAACCGATGGCTTCGATCGCACAATCTGACGGGCATGAGCGATCCTCACAAGAACTATCGAAATCTGAGAAATTGTTTCATCGGCCAAGCCCTGCGACAGGAGGAGCACGAGTCGCTGCCTCTGATATCCGTGGCCATCTTCTGCTGCCTCGCGGAACGCCTGGGTCTGAACGCGCACTGCCTGGCCATTCCCGGCCATGTACATGCAGTAGTGTATGCCACGCGCGACACGAATCTCGACGGGGTCAAGACGGAGGAGACGGGGAAGGGAAATGTCGAGGCTGCAATTGACGAGATGTATCTGGATCCTTTCGCGTCAGACTATGAAGTATCCAAAGACACGCTGCGTACCCTCGTGCTCGGTGTCGGTTGGCAAAGGTCTCTGGAAAGCCTCCTGCACCCCGCGCCCGCCGCGACGCTCGTCGTGCGAATGGCCACCAACATCAAAGCCACGTACACCTACCACCGCGGCCAGGACCCGTTTCTGCGCGCCGGCAACATGCTGCACGGCCACCCTTCGGAGAACCTCGAGCTCGCCGTCTACGCCCAGGCCTGGGCGACGCTGCTGCTGACGCCCGGCGCGCCCGAGGAGTTTGGCGAGAGCAGCCGCGAGCTCGCCTTCTGGTTCAACGCACACCGCACAGAGGACGTGTGGCTCATTGAGAAGTACTACTCGCCCCTCAGCGAGCGCATACTCGGCACCTCGGCCAGCGAGTTCACGCGCCCCATGCGCAGGGAGGACGACGAGTCGCCCGTGCCGCGGCGGCGGGCGCCGGACATGACCTTTCGCATCGGCCAGGTGGTGCGCCACGCGCGCTACGACAGGCTCGGCTTGGTCTACGGGTGGATCCAGCACGCGGGCATCACCTTTTACAACTGCATGTAAGTTTGGCTCGCTTGTTTCGCGTCTCGGAATTCGTGGGCTGACCCCGCCGCCAGGATCGAGGACGGGCCGCCGGCTGTTGTGGCTAGGGCCGACAATCTGGAGCTCGTCACGGATCCGGATCTGGCTCCGGATCGGTTTGAGAAGGCGGGGCTGTACTTTAAGCGGTTCGACCGCTCGACGTGTGCTTTCGTGTCGAATATCACGGAGGAGTTTCCGGACGACTAGCGCTTGGATTTGGTAGAATGATGACAAGAGACGAAGAGATGAGGATGTCGTTCTGCTCTGTGCGTGCCTGGCGTCGACATTTCACACGTATCAAGCTGCCATGTTCAGCGATCAAATTGGGCGTATCAAGCTGCCATGTTCAGCAACCAAATTGGGCGTATCAAGTTGCCATGTTCGCAACCAAATTGGCCGTTTATCCTCGACTGTGTATTCTTCAGACTCGTATGATGGACGCTACTGTAACCTGGCCTGCCAACGATGATCGCAGGCTCTCCTCTCCCCGACAAACAGAGACTTCGACACGGTATCCGTCTGCCACTCTGGCAGGTTCAAACATTGAGCATCTCGCCGAGCGCTTCATGCGCAGCAATGGCCTCGAGCCACCTGTGGATGGCCGCCATGTGATCCCTCTTCCGGCCCTGGAGCCGCTCCTCGTCCACGCGCAGCCCGCCGCGTTCGTCCCTGCACTCGCCCATGGCGACCTTTTGCGCCGTCACGAGCTCGCCGTACAGCCTCAGCAGGTCCTCGGTCGCCACGGAGGATTCCTTCACCTTGAACGCGAACAGGGGATCCACCGGCGCCTTGTCCACGTGCTCCCTCGTCAGGCCGTACTGCCCGAGCTGCTTGTTCTCGTGCTCGTTCTCGTGCTCGTGCTCGTGCTCGTTCTCGTCAGCAGCAGCAGCAGCAGCAGCCAGAGGCGGCGGGTTCCCGTCCACCAGCTCCCGAAAGGCGCCGCAGCCCGCCGTCCGGCCGCGGACCTGCAGCATCTCCATCTGGCGCGCGCTCTGCGCGAGGCGCGCCTTGGCCGCCGCCAGCGGACTCTTGCACAGCGCCATCATGTTGAAGTGGACCGAGTCCTCGCCGAGCTGGCGCATGCGGTCCTGGATGAACGGCGTCGCGGCCGCGACCCAGTCGGCGTCGTCGTGCACGGGGCCCAGACGGACGGGCCCGTTCTTGAGGCCGTCGAGCTCCCAGACGGCGCCGTGGGCGGGGACGATGGCGATGAAGTGGAAGCCCGAGTCCGAGTCGATCTTGGTCTTCTTCTTGCGCTTGGGCGTTGCCGCGGCGGTGCTCTTTCTCTTCTTCGGCGTCGTGTTGGTGCCTGCGGCGGCGGCCCTGGCGCGCTTCTTGGCGTTCTTCTTAAAGGCCGCGGCGCTGTTGCTGAGACAGAGGTCGGCGTTGAGGTGGTCCATTTTGCGCGTGAGCGAGTTGTGGATGGTGCGGATGTGGGCGTTTTGGCTGAGGGCGTGGCCGCGCAGGGCGAAGCACATGTCCTTTGTCGAGTCGCGGAAGGCCTGCAGCTCGGGGCCTAGCTCGACGTCGCTGTTCATGACTATGTTCATCATGGCGACGGTCGCGCAGGCATTGTCGGTTGTCTGTTGTCTGTCAGGAGGGCTCGGGACACAAAGCCAGGAGGGAGGGGGAGCGTACCTGATTGGCAAACCAGATAGCGTCGTCTTGGCCCTGTTCATCGTCGACCTCGCAGTCTTGGGCGAAATACTGGTAGAGGAAAATGAGGCCGTAGACGGGCTGGGGCAGGAGCTGCAGAGAATCCTCGTCGAGGCTGAAGAGTTCCTGGATCTTGACATCTTGGACGCCGCAGTCGCGCAAAATGGCGTTGAAAAAGGCCTGCCAAGCTGTTAGTGACGCTGCACGATTTGAAGGGGCAAAAGAGGGGAATACCGGCTCAGACTCGAGCTCGCACCAGCCGGTCCACTGGCGGATATCCTCCATGGTGACGGGTGCCAGGGCCTCCTTGAGGGTATCCTCCGACAAACGGCTCTGCGTCACGACGGCCTCGGTGGCTTTGCGCTTGGGGTTGCGCTTCGGCCCCTTGGCGTCGTCCATGATGGCGAGCTCGTCGGTTGCGTCGCAGTCGGTATCGGGAAGGAGCGCTCGCTTCCGTTTGCCCTTTGCCTTGACGACAGACGTAACGGCGGGAGTCGGCTGGGGAGTCACAGTTATGAGCTCATCGGGCTCGTCGGCGACGGCGGCCGGGGACTTTGCTGTAATCGGACCTTCGGAGACGTCAATAGCCGAGTCATCATGGGGATCAGCCACATCAGTTCGACCCATGGTGTGCTGTGTAGGTTTGGAGTCGAGGGACATGAGAGTTGGCGTGTATAGGGGCAGATATTGCAGTCGCGATGGGATGGTGAGTTTCTTGGGGTGAAGATGTAGTGATGGAAGGTGGGTTGAGATGAGGTGTGTAAGGTAGGCAAGGATGAAGTGGTAGGTGCAAGTTCTTGCAAAAAAGGGTTTGGCAGGTTCAGGACTTCAGCAAGGAAGGATCCCATTACAATATGATGGATTGTTACCCATTGTGATGGATTGTTACCCATTGTGCCATTCGTCAACAGGATAGGTACGTGAATGTGAAAAGTTGTTTGCAGCAGGCAGAAATCAGGCCGATAGTGAGAGTGACGATAGTAGGATCAGGCAAACGTGGATTGTGGCAGGCAAGAGCGAACCTTCCACGTAGGGCCTGGCCATATTCTTCAGGCTACTTGAAAGAACTCTTGTACACACCTTCAGTTACAGATGATCACATCGCTCTGGAGCAACACTCAGACATGAGGCTGTCGACGCAGGAAGCGAGCTGTCGGGATCCTCAAACAGAGAGAGGTGGTCAAGTGGATGTGCTGGGTTGTAGCATTAAAGAATCATGGCAGCATCCTAGTAGATGGCTTTCTGAGAATAAGAGCAAGGTATGGCGAGTTGCCTTAAGCGCTGTGACGACGATAAGTAGGATAAATGTGATGGTAGATACCAAGAGCATGCCTTTCTCGGCATGCCTTTCTCATCACAGCATCACAGCATTACCGAGAAACCCGTCGTCGCATTCACCCTGTGCGACGAGCTGGTGTTGCAGCAGATCCACACCGCACACCAGGCGCTGGATCGGATTTACCACAAGGCTGTCGAGAGGAACCCTGTGTCAAAGCTCACCGTCGATTATCTAATTCAAAAGGCCAATCACCATCCGTCAACAAACCAAGCTGCCAGGAGCTGTGCCCCACGTACCAAAGAAAGTGTTGTTCTAGGACCCCGTCGCGTCCAGAGTCCAGAGTCCAGAGACGTGAAGACATTCATTCACGTAGAGCCATCATTTTCCCACTCGCCAGTCGGCCTTCTTGACCCTTCCAAAAGGCCACCACCCAAGCTCTCCCACCATTGGAGCGTCTCATCTATGGTCGGTCTTTGATACCCCTACACCACATCAGCAGGCTCCTCTGCCCGCTGCCCAACCTTTCGTCTTTCGTCTTCCGTCCTTTTTTTTGCCATCCTCCCAAACGGCATGCAGCAGCCATGAGCGACACACCCAGACAGCGGACTGGTGGTTTCCCACAAACCCCAGGAACCGCAGCCCCGAGGCGAAGAGTTCCTCTGAGCCCTTCCGAATCACCTCCACCAGCCGCCTCTCGCACCTCACGGCCCTCCCGACTCTCCTCCACCCTGCCACTGGCGCCAGCAACATCGCAGACATCGACGGCCAGCGAGCCTCTGATCCCTCTGACCTTCCTCGATGGCCCGCAACAGCGATTCTACGCCGCCGCCGTGTACGTCATCCTGTGGGCGTGGAAGCTCTACGACTATGTCGGCCTGATAGAGGACAACGACATGTCCGTGTGGCTCTTTTTCAAATGGGTCCTGATCGACTTTGTCTTCCTCATGGGCCTCCCCGAGATGCGCATCCCCTGGCTCGAGCTCTCCCAGACCACCGTCCTCGGCGTCTGGGCCTTCCACTCCATCACAAACTGGCTGCTCATGTTCAACATTGGCCTGCCCTGGCAGCCGTGGCTCGTGGGCTTCCTCAAGATCTTCTATGACCGCGAGATCTCCGTCTCCGAGCACAGCGTCAAGGTCTCCTCCATTCTGCACAACCACTCGCTCATCATGGGTCGGCAGATTATCAACATTCTGCCCGAGGGGTAAGCCCTTCTGCTTCTGCTTCTGCTTCTGCTTCTGCTTCTGCTTCTGCTTCTGCTTCTGCTTCTGCTTCTGCTTCTGCTTCTGCTTCTGCTTCTGCTTCTGCTTCTGCTTCTGCTTCTGCTTCTGCTTCTGCTTCTGCTTCTGCTTCTGCTTCTGCTTCTGCTTCTGCTTCTGCTTCTGCTTCTGCTTCTGCTTCTGCTTCTGCTTCTGCTTCTGCTTCTGCTTCTGCTTCTGCTTCTGCTTCTGCCTATGCTGACCTGCCCAAGCTCCGCCGTGCTCAACTACGACCAGATCCCCTTCTGCCTCGGCGAGGGCCGCGATACCGTGTCCGTGCCGTTGCAGTTCAACTCGACCATCCCCGCCGAAATCGAGCTCATCCGCATCGACTTGCAGACCGACGAAGAGGAGACGATCCGGATGACCAAGAAGGAGGTCAATAAAATCGCCAAGGGTATCAAGGATCTCATGGTCGACTCGAACCCCGTCTCCGTCGATATTCCGCTTAAGAAGCCCGGTATCTACCGCCTCGGCAAGGTGCTCGACAACTACAAGCTCGAGGTCAAGCGGGTCACCAAGGATACCTACATCGTCCCGTGCCCCAAGGTTGAGTTCCGCAAGACAGAGGCGTCCGATCGCTGCAAGCGAGACTTGTCCGACCTCTTCATCGACGTCACCGGCACCCCGCCGCTGAAGATCCACTACAGCAGGACCATCAATGGCAAGGACCACAGCTTCCACTTCCAGAGCCTTCAGCCAGACGACTTTGCCTCGCCTCTCCTCGGCTCACAATCATCGGCGCTCGTGCTTCCTCAGAGCGGCGACTCTGCCTGGGTCAAGCCCCAGGCTGTCGAGGTCCGACTGAACGAGACCCTTGACACATCCGGCCAGTGGCAGTACGCCGTGACCGAGGTTCACGACGGTTTCGGCAACGTGCAGAAGTACGGCGATGGGGGCCCTGACCTCGACTACCACCCTCGCCCGAAGCACCTCGTCCGGAACTTCGAGGTCAAGGAGCGCCCGAGCGCCCAACTCAGGGGATGCGATCTGAGGACGCCTCTGAAGGTTGCTAAGGGCAAGGCGTCGAGGCTGCCCGTCGCGTTTCACATCCCTTCCTCTGGAGGCAAAATTCCCGACGACACGTCGCACACGCTGGAGTGGAAGTTTTCGCCCATCGACAGCTTGACGAGCGGCGGAGAACACGGTGATCAGGTCAAAACAGGGTCGTACACGGCCAAGAACTCAAAGGACAAGCCATCTGTTTCCGAACCCGGCCTCTACACCTTGACCTCTATCTCCTCTGGCTCTTGTGAGGGCGAGGTTCAGGAGCCCTCATCGTGCCTCCTGCTCAACCCTCTCGAGCCAACTCTCTCCTTGCGCGCCGAGGAGATTCCCGACAAGTGCGCCGGCAACTCAGTCGGCCTCCGAGTCGATGTGGACTTTACCGGCACGCCGCCTTTTGTCGTCCGCTGGGACGTCGAGCACAATGGCCGCAGAAAGGCCGAATACGCCGAAGTGCAGGGTCATCGCCAGCAGCTGCTTCTTCGGCCCACAGAAGCTGGCCTTCACAGGTACATCTTCAAGTCCGTGGACGATGCCATCTACAAGGGCCATACGCTATCTGGCCCCGACATGGTGCTCGAACAAAACGTCAAGCCAGCGGCCGTGGCGCGCATCGAACACAACACGGGCGTCATCAACGCTTGCTTGGAAGAGCAGGTCGAGGTGAACGTTGGTCTCGTGGGCGACGCTCCGTTCACCTTGGAGTGGGAGCTCGTCCACGACGGCAAGCGCAAGACGGAGCGTGTTACCGGCATCGAGTCTAAGCATTACAAGATCAAGACACCGCCATTCACCAAGGGTGGAGACCATGTCCTCGCCCTCAGCAGCGTTCAGGACAAGGCCGGCTGCCGCAACCATCTGGAGAACGAGGTCAAGATTTCCGTCCGGAGACAGCGACCCCGAGCAGCTTTCGGCTTGGCCGAGAAGAAGCAAAAGGTCATGGCTGTCGAGGATGCCAAGGTGAACCTTCCTCTTCGCCTCCAGGGTGAAGCGCCTTGGACGGTTTCGTACCGCAACCTCCACGGCAACGGCGAGGTACTTCAAAAGGTGGCGACCAAGCCGAACGACCAGATCGTCGTCAAATCCAAGGGTACTTATGAGATTGTCGACGTGACTGATAAGCAGTGCCCCGGCACGGTCGATCCCCAGGCTTCACGCTTCGAGGTTGACTGGTATGCTCGGCCTGAGATCAGCCTCGTCCAGTCAGACACAATCTCTCCTGCGACATCTGGCTTCACCAAGCTTGACGTGTGCGAGGGCGACATTGACGGCCTCGATCTGAACCTTGCGGGTGCGTCTCACTGCGGCCCTAACTCTTGCTTCTTTCATGCTAACCATCGCAGGCGCTTCGCCTTACCACGTCCAGTACTCGGTCCGCCACAAGCCCCTCCGCGGCGCCGATTCCAGGAGCACAAAGGACTTCGACGCTGCTCAGAACCGGGCGACCATCGCCATGGACACGTCCAAGGCTGGCGAGTACACGTACACGTTTTCGGCGCTGGCCGACGTTCTCTACGATAGCGACAAGAACTTCACGCCTCTCGTGGTGCGACAGCGCGTCAACGCCAAGCCCTCTGCATCCTTTGTGAAGCCTGGACAGTCGTTCAAGTACTGCCAGTCGGAGCAGGACAACGAGGACAAGATTCCCATTACGCTCACCGGCATTGCGCCCTTTTACCTCGAGCTTGAGATTAAGCACCACGGCGGAACGGTGCCCGAGGTTTACCGGATCCCCAGCATCAGCACCAGCTCGTACTCGATCCAGATGCCGCGACAGCATCTCCACCTCGGCGTGCAGCACGTGCGGATCCGCGAAGTGCGCGACGCGCGCGGCTGCCTGCAGCGGTACGACCTCAACGCGCCTTCGGTGCAGGTCCACCTGTACGATGCGCCGGCCATCTATCCCCTCGAGACGCGGGAAGACTTCTGCGTGGGCGAGCGCATCGCGTACACGCTGTCCGGCACGCCGCCGTTCGAGATCTGGTACGACTTCCAAGGCCAGCAGCGCAAGGCCAAGTCGCAGACGACCAGCTTCCGGCGCGTGGCCGAGACGCCGGGCGACTTCACCATCACGTCCGTCTCGGACAAGGCGTCGGAGTGCCGGGCGTCGGTCGACATGACCAAGACGATCCACCCGCTGCCCGCCGTGCGGATCAGCAAGGGCAAGCAGACGCGCGTCGACATTCACCAGGGCAACGAGGTCGAGATTCACTTTGACTTTTGGGGCACGCCGCCGTTTGAGTTTACGTACACGCGCAGCTCCAACCCGAAGCGCGGCCAGAAGGTCGAGGTGCTCGAGACGAAGCGCGGCGTCTCGTACGAGACGAGCACCGTGATCCGCGCGAGCGAGGAGGGCACGTACGAGGTTGTCGCCATCAAGGACAAGTTCTGCTCCTTCTCGACGCAGCAGGTCCAGGACGGCAAGGACCAGAAGCTGCTGAAGTACTAGGCGCGGCGAGCGCAGGCCGGCACAAGATGGGAGATGAGTGGGACATGAGCTGGGATGGGCAATGACGGAAGGTCCAGCGGGGCGGGCTGCTTCTGGCGAGGTGCAGTGCGGCACCGCGGGACATCTATACCACGGCATGGCGTTTGATTATGTAGGGATATTCAGGTTCGATTGTGCATTGTCCGCGTGAGTTGGCTGTGGTGAGCTGTGGTGAGCTGTGGTGAGCAAGTTCAATCTGTCTTGCATAGGAACGACCTGCAGCCTAGGATTATAAAAGCCGACGTTCGATGTGATCGAATGCCCAGCGCTCAGGCGAGCGGCCCTGGCTGTCCGGACATCCAACATGGCCGAAGCCCACGGTACGACCTACATCATCCCTTTCGTGCCGAAATGAAACCTCAGCACATCAACTGACCACCGCAGCCTGAAGAGCTCTAATGGATCTGGACAGGTAGTCATCCGTCCATACCTAGGTAGTTGTACTTATAGCGGGCAGGTCTGTCGAAAAACCAAGTAACGCACAGGCATGCAGACGTACTGTTCGTCTTACCCTTGAATCCAACTGGCGATATCTATTTTCTGCCGCTTGGCTGTCGATCATATGAAGGACTGAGGTTTCATTTCGGCGTTGAAGGGATGGGCGGGTGAGGCGCCTGTGAACTCTCGGTAGGAACGCGAGGACTATAACGGGAGTTTACCAGCCAGTGTTGAGCAAACCGCAAAGTCCGAGCAGCATGCAAGAATGAGAAGGCAAGACAGTGAAAGACTGCGGATCCGGAGCAGCTGAGCAGGCCGTTATGAAATGGTACAAGCTGGCTGGCTCGTGGCTAATCGACAGGTCCGGACCGAGGCTGGTTGCTCGGCTGCTTCGTGCTACGGACAAGTGCCTGAGCCTAACAGAGTGTGATTCAACCGCCTGGTTACAGGAACCTCGCGATGGGAAGGCTTAGGCGCTGACCAGATTCTGCTGTAGCTGTTGATGTAAACTTCGGACCGTAGAGCCGTGTATGTGTGTAGCTTGCGGACTTGGATGAACGCTCATGAGCTGAGGGCTGTAGGCTGCTATCTCAGAGACTTGGGTTTCTTACCGTGAGTCGCGCAGGGCTGACGTTACCGATGTGAGGTGACATTGAGACAGAGACGGACGGAGACAGACGGCGAGCCCCGTCTGCATCGACGCCCTGATAAATACATGAGTGGAAAGCAAGCAATGTCGTGCACAGCTCGCGGCTGTTATTGCCCTTCCTTGGGTCATCTCGAGATGGTCTCACTGGCTCGCAGCCACGGCCAAAGCCTTCCCATGAGCACCAACTGGGCAGACAGAGGCATGGTACCAACTCAGACGAGAAACGCTATTAGTTAGCAAAGACAAGGTGCTCTCAGCACTGCTGAAGCCAGGATCCAAGACATGCCCAGGCCCGTATACATGCTAGCCGTCAGGCGACCCTGCGGAGCCGCCAGGAGCCGCTCAGCAGGTCGGCCAGGGGCTAAGCGCTACGAGAAACGGATATATATATATGCTGCGGAGGGCCAGAATTCATACGTATTCCGACCCCTACCTATCTTCTATTGCCTGCGGACCACGTGTGGAAGACCTCTTCACTCTGCTCTAAACAACTCTGACACTAATCAACACACTAGACCTAGAGGCGCTGCCGCCGGAACCGAAGCAACTAAATCACCTTCAAACAGAATCCTGCCTGAAGGACACGAAATGAACCCCGTAACTAGCGGACACCTGGAATACAACCAGACGCTTCATTAGACTTGCACACGACCGCGAGCTTCCCCATAGCACCAGGCACGGGCGGAAAAGGGTGCTGACGTATAATTGGTAACAACGATCACATAGCTAAGGAGAAGCGCTCCTAAATACGGCCAGTGTAGAACTCAAGCCCAAGCCCAGAGCAAGAGCACAACACTAACACATGCAACGCGAGCCTAGGCCTGGGAACATACTTACAAGCACACAAGCCTAGAGGTGCTGGCGCCACGGGAACGAATCAACTGAATCACTTCAAGTAGAGGAATCTGCCCCCGGATGACTTGACATGAATCCTGTAAAGCGAGTAACTTGAGTATGGCCATCTTGACGGCCGAAGGAGCGCGGCGGCGTGGGCGCCTTCTGCTTATAAAGGATTTATAGCGGCGTTACATCTCATCATTGTCATGAGTATCTTGACGGTCAAGGATGGCGCAGCGGCGTGGGAGCCTCATGCCTGTATAGGATTTATAGTGGCGTGATATATCACCATCCTCATCTCGTTAATGTACCGTCTCTTGCAGACTGCTCAGGCAAGGGTGACAGAAGCCGCACTTCAAGTTCGCCAAACGCAGGTATCATCCATAGACCCTAGCTTTAGACCCTCTTGATGCCTCTCATCTCCATGAAATGCTCTCAAGCTCTGCTTACTAGAAATCAGCGACACGTTTAAGATCAGATGACTCTTATCAATTTTGAGCACATGTAAAGGATCGTGAACGGACGAGTGAGCTTCCTTATGAGTGGCCTTGTCGCCCCTCGTCAGAAGCCGTCTAGGAAAACCGCCAGCTCGACGCCAGGCATCTTTCCACAGAACAACCTCACCTCAGACGGCATTGTAGTCGACGAACGAGCTGAATTCAACAAATGGTATTATCAAGGATATCAACTCAGACCTTATGGTCTGTAGATAGCGCAAGCTGCGCCCGACATACGCATCCACCCGACATGCGTATCCAAGCTACTCCGCAACCTCGATCCTCTTAATCATGGCCCCCCCAATCCTCGCAATCTCCAACAAGACAGCCCCCTTGTTCACCTCGACCTCGTCCCTGTCCCCGTCCCCGTCCCCGACGGCCGAAAAGTTAAAAGGCAGGCCGACCCGGAACGCCTGCCTCCGGAGCTTGGGCTGCCAGATGGCCCCGACGACGGCGTCCCCGCGCCCGCCGCGGAAGAAGATGAGGCTGTCCTCGTACGCGGCCTCGAGCTCGCCGAGCAGCACGTCCACGGGATGCCGTGCCAGCGGGAGCGGCACCTTGCCCGTCCGGGCGTCGAGGTTCTTGAACGCCGAGTGCCGCGCACCCGCGTCGGCGGCGGCGTCGCGGAGCACGCGCTTCATCTCCTTGGACGAGAGGTGGAGGAGCAAGTCGTAGTCTGCGAGCGACGGCTCGAAGAGGGCGTCAATCTCGAGCGCCACGTCCTGCTCGCGGACGAGGCGGACGGCCGACTTGGCAAGGCGCGTCATGCGCGTCGCCGAGAGCTTCGTCGGCGCCGTGCGTGTGTACGACTGGCCCGTTGGGTCGTTGGACGTGGCGACGAAGAGGACGGCGTGGTTCATGTTGGGGTCGCGCGCGCGCCAGGCGGCGAGCGTCGTTTGCGACAGCGCCGCGTCCTCTGGAGACATGTCGTCGGAAAAGTCGACGACCAGTGGCTGCGTGCGCCAGTCCCAGCGGGAGAGGAAGAGGAGGGTGCGCAGGAAACCGGACTGCGCGCTCGAGGGGATCTTCCACGGGTGCGGGCGCAGGAAGACGTGGAGCACAAGGAGCTCGATGAGCTCCTCGGAAATGTGGCCCGTCAGCTTGTGACTGTTGAACCAGTGCTTGGTCATGCGGATTGCGGGCGAGAGAGCGGGGAGGCGCGTGCAGAAGCTGGCGATGGACTGCGTGTGGAGCGGCAGGTCATTGTTCTGCCAGCGAATCTTGTGCAGCGTCTCCTCGGCGGCGAGCCGAACGTAGGGGTCGAGCGTCTTGTTCTTTGCCTGGCGCTCGAGAAGGGTCTCCTCGGGATCCGAGTGGACGCGCAGGCGGAACGCCGCGCCGTTCTCGTAGACGACGTCGAGGAAAGCCAGGTTGTCCGAGTCGCGGACGGCATTGTCACGGCCGAGGCACGTTGTGATGTTGTCCTTGGCGGCCTTTAACCTCCTGTCAATGTCGAGCAGGAATTCAATCTTGGCCTCCTGGATCGCCACGACATTCTCAGGCCACTTGCTCGACGCTTCGAACGTGAGCGTCACGTCCATAGGAACGGCGGTGCCTTTGTGGAAGCCGATGACGGGCGGCCGAATCGAGGCGTAGCGGAGTTCGGGAACAACAGGCGCCAACCGCCTGATGGAGAGGGGCAGGTCCTCGAGACTGCGAAGGTCGTGCTCCATCGTCTGGAAGGCGCGCCTCGCCGTGTCGAAAGCCTCCTTGTCGACGGGCGTGAACTCGAGGCCTTCCGGCGTCTTGCCGCCGTAGAAGTGAATGTTGCTCTCCTCGACGCTCGCGTGCAGCTTCAGCGCGTAGCGGGTAATCTCCTCGCAGATGCCCGCCGCAGACGTCTGCTTCCAGGGGACACACTCGAGGATGCTGCCGTCCTTGAATCTTCGCAGCTCCGACTTGTCACCCCAGAACTGACGGAACCTGGCGGCTTCCTTCTGCGACTCGGCCGACGGACCATACTCCATGGGCTTGGCCATGTTGGCGAGGTCAAAGACGACTCCGATGAGCACGCTCGGCGTACTGGCCTCGGGCTGCGTGTCGAGCTCCCATGCCGACTGTTCCGGCAGCTTGATGTGGATGAGAGCGGCGCGGTCGTTCAGTGCCTTCTTCAACGTCTTGTGCACTCTTGAGCTGAAGTTCCAGAAAGGTCCTTGGCGGTCCGCTGCGGCGCTGTTGCGCTCGAGATCAATGTCTTCAATCTCAATGTTGATGTCATACATTTGATGCGGGAGGTCGACCTTTGTGATGAAGGCCGCCTCGAACTGGTCAGCGACATGGGCGTTGAGAAGCTCCAGCGTGATGCCGGCGTGGTACTTCAGTAGGTTCGCGGACCAGGGGCTCATCTTGAACAGGATGTTGAGCTCACGGTCGGCGTCAAACATGACGGGGCCTGCCTCGCGAATCGCCTCTTCGCCACGAGCATGCGCGCCAAAGACGAAGGGCTTGGCGACGAAGTCTGTGGACCCGAGAAACTGAACCGTGGCCTTGAACAGCTCCGTGCTGCTGAGGGAAGACGACAGGGCCGCCTGGCCGTTCCTGCCACCCTTCTGCAGCAGCAGCGCCATGGTGATGGCCCACTCAAAGTGACCGAAGCCTCCGCCCGACATGTTGCCGCCGAGCCCGCGCTGCTCGAGCCAGACCTTGCCGAGGATGCAGGCATCGGCAAAGGCTTTGCATTGGGTCCTCGCGCGGGTCAAGACGCGCAGGTATGTGACGAATGTCTCCTCGGCCTTGAGGGTTGAGTTGTAGAACGGGGTCGGGGCGTCTGCGCCGTCGGCCTTGTTGTTGTTTGCGGTGGAGATGAGCTTGGACTTGGAAAAGAGGCCGTCGGGGGCGCAGGGGATGATGCGGATGGCGTATGCAGCGTCGCTGTCGTCGTCGTCGTCGTCTTCGTCGTCGTCGTCGTCGTCGTCTTCGTCGTCGTCGTCTTCGTCTTCGTTGTCGTCATCTTCGCTGTCATCCTCCTCTTCCGAGTCGTCTTCTTCCGATTTTCCCGCCTTTCCCGCCTTTCCCGCCTTTCCCGCACCCTTCTTCTCCTCCGCGACCTTGGGAAGGACGGTCAAAACAGGCAGAAGGCTGTTCTCGTGGAGGTTCTCAAACAGCAGGTCGACAGACGAGCCCAGGGCCTCGCGAACGCCAGCGGCAATGGTGGCGATGTAGTAGGCGCGACGGTAAAAGTAGCGCATGGCCTGGAAGTCCTTGTCCTGGAAGAGCGAGGCGGGCATCTGCACAATCATGTCGACGCACTTGTCCTCCTGGCCCTGGACCATGGTGCGCGAGACGTAGCTGCCGACGACGTTGCAGGCGGCGGGCTTGGCGTAGGCGAGCTTGTAGGGGGCGTCGGCGGCGGGCTTGGGGTCGGGAAAGGGGATCTGGACGTGGTGTTTCTTCTGGAACTTGCGCGTGGCATCGGAGATCTGGAGCGGCAAGAGAGGACAGAGGGTCAGCGTAGTTCATGGTCGAGACGAGTGTTAAATGATGTAGAGCCAAGAGGGGGATTCGTACGGGAGCGGCCTCCTGCGGGGCAATGGCGTCAATAACGTCCTTGATCTGCTTCAACAGGGCGTCGGCGCCGTCAAAGGTCTCTGCATAGTCGACCTTGACCTCCTTCAGAAGCTCTTCGGTCTGCAGGACGAAAGGACTGGCCGTGGCTGTGGCCATGGCGACGGATCGTTTGGACTTGAGGGCGTCGCCATGGTGAGAGACCTTGCGTCTTTTGGCGCCAGACTCCATGATGGCGTGGGTTGTCGGTTGGCAGGCCGGATGAAGGTGCCTTGGGTGTGGTCGTGGGTGTGGTCGTGTTCGTGGTCGTGGTCGTGCAATGGTGTTGGGAAGACGGGATGCCCTCACAGAAAGCATGAGCTCCTCCTCACCATCGACGGCCTCTGGGTCGCACCTGCACGTCGACTTGAACTTTTTTCTGCAGCGGCGTGGGGCTCTGATAAGATAAGGCGGAAGAATCCAGCCACATATTCATGCTGCCAGTCATAGCTGACATAAGACT